>NW_028278096.1:0-225000 GCF_059751315.1 Micrasema longulum
TAATTTGTATCAAATTTCGTGTAAAAAATTAAATAAAATGTGTAAAATGTTAACAAAGGCCAATGGTGAGTCTGCTACGAGTAAAACAAGAGTTTACGAGTGGTACAAGCGTTTCCAAGATGGCCGTGAAGACGGTTGAAGATGATGAACGGCCCGGACGCCCCAGCACATCAACAACCGATGAAAACGTGGAAAAAGGGAATGAAAGTGAAAAATTTTGACAATAGGACTCTCCAAGCCCGCGAAATTTAAAAATTCCCGTTACTTACTGAACCCACTTGTATAATCGCTGCTTTATAGTTCCTTCAAAGCCACATACTCTCACATTTCCATTATATCGCAGAATTCATCATCAATCCTTTGATGATGTCTGTTAAAATCTAAGAAAAACAGTTTCGGATTTAGGAAGGCAGGAAGTAATGTTTACCTGGCGCCCACGAGGAAGGAACGGCCGCCGCCTGCGTGCACGTAGGCTTGTGGCGGCGTGCTCCGGGTGGCGGCACGCGGCGGCGCCGCCCCCCGCCGCGCGCTCCGGGCAGCGGGGGCTCGCCAGGCGCTCCTCGCCCGTCTTGCGACGCCACGAGGCCCTCACGCCCGTTATCGTGAACCTGCCACAGAATTTATTTATGGATGTCAAATGATTTTCATATAAAATTATTTTAGGAGTCCTCCTCACTAGTGAAACCTGTTCTTAGGAAGATTGTACAGTGTTCAAATATTTTTTTGAGATCTTGATTTCTAAATTAATTTTTAAATTAATTTTATAAAATTGTATAAATTCCAATTCGTGTCCAGACCTACCTGTTAGTTCCTGGTCCCGAGTCGAGGGTATTCATGACGAAGAAGTCAGCCAGAGCCTTGGTGCTCTCAAAGGCTACCAGTGTCGGCTTCCCGTAGCCCATGTGGACCTTCTCCGAGCAGTGTCCGTGCGGGTCCCACATGAACACGACGCACTGGTCACTGTGGAAGCAGATCTCCGACACGGGAACATCGGCCAGGCGGGAATCTTCATCGATGAGTTCATCCACTCCCTCGAGAACGTGATCCATCACCGAAAGAACGGAGCCATGTACGGAGAGTAATTCGAATGCGGATTCTTTAACCTCTTCGACTAGTTCTTCGTCTCCTTCTTCGATTTCTTCTTTAGGTCTTGTTTCTTCTCTAACTTCTTCTTTGACATCAGAAACTTCTTCCTTTATTTCCGTGGTTTCCTCCGCGGTATCGTGGCCTTCTTGGGCGTCGTCGGCTCCTTCGTGGCTTTCAGTTTTGGTTTCGACACTGGATTTAGATTTTTCATCCTTTACACTTGCGGCCTCAGATTTGATTTCTTCACTTTTTGGTGCGGAGGCGATTGATTTAGTATCCTCGGCCTTATGTTCCGGCTCGGTGGGTTCTGACTCCGGGTCTTCTTCGGCCTGTTCAGAAGCTCTACGTGACCTGGGTGCCGCTGTCGGTTGGTGTTGCTCTCTCTTCTCCCTCTCCGGACAGTGATGGGTCGGAGCCGACGGAAGCTGCGGAGGTTCGGCAGTTTCTTTGCCTTTCCCCTTTCCTTTACCTTTGTCCTTTCCTTTGCCCTTGTCCTTATCTTTCTTACCTCCTTTCGCTGGCTTGGGCGGTGCAGGAGGAGAGTAGACTATTTCCGCAGCCTTTACGATAGTGATCATTACAGCTTCATCAGGCGCTACGCCGAATTCATCAGGATAGAACATTTCTCGCATGTCTTGCAACGACGAATCTTCGTGAGTTTCAATTTTCGCGTCTTCGTCTTCATCGTCCCCCTCCTCCGCATCATTTTCATCATCTTTTACTTCTGAATCTCCTTCTTCGTTAGCTTGTTTGGATCGATCGATTTTAAGCATCTCGGACGAAGTTATTCCTTCGATTAGTTTTCTGGCCTCTTCTTTCCGCTGCCTTTTGATCTCCTCCTGCTGTTCCCGCTCTACTTTTCTGAACGCGATAACTTTCTTTTCATGCCTATACTTGCTATAAAACTCTGGATCCATCAGCCAAATGGCAACAAAATAGTTCCTCGAAGCCAAAATACCGTGGCACCATCCGCCCTGCAACAGAATCCGGTCATTAGTCTGGAATAGTGGAGAAGTCATTAATAACCTAGAAAAATGCAATGACTAAAACAAATGTTTTGATATGACGGGTCATGAATGAACACTAGAAGAACGGTACTCTGAGAGCCTTCGTAAGTTTTGATTGTTCTTTCTCTCTCGAGTGTCCAGGCGGATGAAGAATACAGTTATGTGCGTAAAATGAAACCAGAACCCTGGACGAGAGGTTTCTACAAAATATTTATACAGTTATATTGGGACAACATATCTAATCAGGGCAATGGTTCGACATTATTAAGGTATAGTACTCTGCAATAGTGAGAGTATTTGCCCCTTAAACATAGTTTCACTGATGTGAAGGTGTCCATCTCCCGAGCGATAATGTTCAGCTGCCTGACTGCTCTTCCAATCGGCAAACCAGAGGCGGGTTGGTCCTGGGAGCCGGGAGGTGAAACAGTCCTGACATAAAAATTGATACTCTCTAAAAGTTCTCGATAAAACCTCTTACTAGTCTGAAAAGATGCGTCAGTGTGAACCTTCGAAGTTGCAAACTGTCAGTCCCAAGCATACCCAAGAGGAATGCAGTGAGATACAGCCATGGATAACTACCATACTCCCTCATGTAAAGATACATTATAATTTTTTTCTGAATCCTCTCCAACATGAGGGAATTTCTCGTCTCGTGCGGACTCCATATCACCGAGGTACTGTGAAGCCTGGTCCGAGCCAATGAGTTGTACAGGATTCTGAGTGTACTGAGATTCTCGAGAACCCTGCCATTTTGGAGAATAAAACCCAATATCTTCAGTCGAAAAAAAAGTCGAAAAGTCGATCTGCTTTTATAGATGACCCAGAGATCCTTAATTGTTGAAACACCATCTAAATGTAGAAGATCTTTAATAGGCAAATAAGAGCAGACTTACGTCTCCAAAGAAGTTGTTTAGTCCGTTGTGAACACTGATGATCTCCGCATCGTCATCTGCTCGAATGTCTCCTATTATGATATCAGACTTAATGTCCAGATTTATCTGAAAACGTTTGAATATTTAAATAAACTGCGAAGAATTTATGAAATTTTGAAATTAATTTGGTGTACACCCGCATCAATAAAGGTTTCAGCTCTTTAACATCAACAGATGGAAGAATTGTAGGAATACGGATGTTCAAATATAGGCAGAATAATGTTTTTTTTTTTTTTAAAGGAAAAGCCCGCTAAGCCTCTATTTTGCGGCTTGTCAGCAGGTAGGATAGAGGATTTGGAAGGAAGTAATGAAAAATACACCACAACACCCAGACCAATTGAGGAAAAAAATCTTTCTTGGATTTTTTTCTTGCAACTGGCGGGAATCGAACCCGCGACGCCAGTTTCACAGTCGGCCGTCTAACCAACTACGCCACGGCGCTCGCCAAACTTACATAGTGTGTAAAGTAGCGACTTAAACCACCCAGTGACAGATCATAAGCCCCGTAGATGCCAAGACTTATATAATTCCCTTCTCTAAAATGTTCCTCATCTCTGTTGTAATATGTCAATATTACCAGCTCCCTGGGGGGTTGAATCCAGTCATTGCCCACTTTGTCCAATGTTATTAAATAAATGAAATTATTACTCTACGAGTTATGTCCATCTTCAATGGAGTATAGGATTACCTTGAAGTCCGATATGAAGAAGTTGGTGGCGACCGTCAGGGGTTTCCTCTTGTCGCACTCCCCGGGTATCTTGGTGCGGTGCAGCTGCTCCCCGTACTGGACTACCACGTCCAGCATGGCCTCGTCCCAGTGGTGGCACGGCTCTATGCTGTCCGTCACTATGCCGATTACGGCGCTGGCAAAGTCCTGTCGCACAACCAACTTATTGTATAATATCCGTCGTCATTCCTTGTCTGCACTGTATTCTCGAAAGAATAACAGAATTAACCGAAATTATTGCTAAAAGTGTTGCCTGTTCGTTTAATTAATCAAAATCTCCTTTTACATTTTTAACAAGGTTAGTAGACAGAACGTTCCTATATTACATTTTTGTTATATTCTTAGGTCAACCTTATCTTTTATTCTTTTCTTTTTTTATTTACATTTTTTAGATCTTAATTTTGAAGGGTACTTTTAATTTTCTTATTTTTTATATTTTTTTCTGTAGAAATGAATTGGAATTTTCAATTTCCTTTGTTTAATTTTTTATCATGTTTTGATTACATTTATGAGCACGCACTATTTATAAATTAAAAATATATTCAAGTAAATTGCTATTCTTTAATTTTAATTGTATTATTTAACTCTATTTTCTTACTTTAAAAAAAATATATTTCTTTAAACTGGGCTGAAATCCAGTCTTTTGTCTGCAAACATTTGGACAAACTCAAATATTGTAATGAAACCAACTGGTCCAAGAAGAAGTTTAAAAATTGAAAAATCGTTTTCAGGCGTTGCTTAGAATGTGAAATAATTCAGTCAGATGAATCTCTTCGCAACAATAAAGGTTTCAGCCCTTTAACTTCACTAAAATCAACAAATGGAAGAATTGAAGAAATATGGATGTTCAAACATGGGCAAAATTGTGAGTGTTGCACAGTGTGTAAAGTGGCCACTTAAACCAGCCAATGACAGGTCATAAGCCCTGTAAATGTCTAGACTTCCATATTCCCTTATTTAAGGTATTCTCCATCCATGTTGTAATTTGTTCATTTTTATCTGTTCATTATTTTATTTTATTTTATGTTTATTATTTTATATGTATACAGTATTGTCTGTACTCTTTTTATTTGATTATTAATTAAAACTAACGTCTGAGCACCCGATGACAAACTATTATTTATTTATTTATTTATCTACGGCATTTCTGCCATTTACATATATGTGGTATAAAGAGTGCTTAGAAATAAAAATATTAAAAATAAAAAAAATCGAGTATGAAATATTAATATACTCGTACTGTACACATTATTAATTACTTGAAATACATATATATTTTACATACAATAACAAAATACATTAATCAATCAAATTATAACTATTCCAACCCAATCTTCTGAAGATGATTTGCTCTTTTTGATAAAAATATGTTGGTCACTTTATTTTTTAAGTTAGGCAGAGATGAACTAAATATATCAAAATGTGATGCATATTCATTCCCGGTATTCTGTAATCTAACAATAGGTGAGTTATATTGAGCTACCGTTCGACAATTTTGACAATAAAATATTGTAGATGTTCTGCTTAATCTAGGTGGTACATAGAATGAAATCAATTTCAGTAGATCAGGGGTATCAAACATTGGTTTTATTATTTTATATAAAGTCATGAGATCGGTCGATGTTCTTCGTTCTTGCAATTTAGTTAATTTAAGAGAGTCTAAAATATTGAATAGTTTATCGGGACAAAATACATTTTAATACTTTTTCTTTATAATGTATTAATATTGTGATGTGTATATTTAATTGAATAAAGACTGTATGAAAAAAAAAATTATATATATACACTAATTAATGAAAATAGACCATTTATTCAGAACAAATCTAATTATCCAAATTTTCGATTATCTGAATGGGGTCCAGCCCCAATTGATTAGGATAATAGGAAAATATCACGTTTTTTAAAAACATTTTTTAAGTAATAAAGGTCTATGAAATGCTGTGTAATGTAAAATAATTTTTTGCTAATTATTAGTAACATAAAAAATACCGCAAAAACGGTGATTCTATTGGCTACGCCCTTAACACGTCACGATACATGTTCGTTTATTCCTTGCCCAATGGCATATATTGTTCTGCACAAATTTCGATAAATGGCGGCCTCCGTGGTGTAGTGGTCAAGACGCTTGACTCATGCACGGAAGGTTCCGGGTTCGATTCCCGGTGAGAACACGGAAAATAAAAATGTGATTTTTCTCAAGCCTGGGTGTTCTGTGATGTAATTCACCACTGTAATTGGGCCTCCTGGCCTGTTGTGGTGCAAAAAAAAAATAAAAAAATAACTAAATAAAAAATATAAAAAAAATTGTGCAGAACAATATCACGAATCTCGAAGTCACAACAACCGAGGCCAAACACTTCGCGTTTTCCTACAAACATATTTTTATTGATATGTTTCTTTTTTGGTCGATCCCGTGTGTGTTGGATTTGTTCCGACGTTTCGGCTACCATTGCAGGAGCCATCTTCAGGATAAACTGCGTGAAACGTCGGCACAAATCCAACACACGCGGGATCACCCAAAAAATAAACATATTGATAACGGTGACAGTGAAAACCTTCGCACCTATTTTTATTGAATTTATTTTTCACATTTATGTATGAAAACAATTTTCCTCACAGTATCCATATTGATTTTAAAAATACATTTAATTATTCTATATAGGCAGAGATAGGCAGAGAGAATGGACCACCACACACGTCTATCCTGGCATGCAATCCTAGCTTCTTCCACATTCATACATCTTGTCATACATCCCCTTTGGTTCTGTCTGCTTTTGACATGACCATACTTAAGATTTTGGTTTATCTGATCATGCCGCGTCTTCCTCGGTCGTCCTCGTCTCACGTTGCCGTTCATTTTCGCCATATTTACTTTTTTTACCATTCTTTCGTCGTCCATTCGTTCTACGTGACCAAACCATCCCAGAGACCCTTTTTTAATCTTATCAATTATACTTGACTCAGATTTACACTCTCGCCTGATTTCATCAATCGTAACCCTGTCATACATTGATTTCTCACACATTCGTCTAAGAGATCGCATTTCGACCGCGTTCACTCGGCTTTCAGCCTTCCTCTGCCAGTTCCATGTTTCACTTCCATACATAAGTGTTGGGACTAAAACTCCGTTGTGCACTGCCAGTTTAGCTTCGATTGACATATTTTTATTAGAAATTACTGTGCTTAGTGCTCCGTTCATTTTGTTGTCCGCATTCACTCTTCTTTCAACATCTTTTTCTACTCTTCCATCTCTTGAAAACATGCTTCCCAGATACACAAATTCTTCTAATTGCTTTCATATATTTTTATTGGTATTCTACTGGAGAATCTTGGAGTTCTACTGTATTTGCTCATTTAATTTAAATTAAAAATTGTTTCGTGCTTAAAAAAACTCCCGTTACAAATTTGACAAAAATATTATATTTCTTTAGAATCGATGTGTAAATGGGTTATTATGATAAATGAGCGTATTAGAAGCAAATTTATAAATCTCCATTGAAAGAGTTACTTAGATATTTGCGAAAAACTTTGAAAAAAGAATTGCGAGATTTAAAATTATGCTTCACTAACTCAATGGAGAATGCTAAGTTTGCGGTGTCAAGCAGTATAATTCAAATCTGTTTTTGCAAGATTTAGAGACGGTTTTGAATTACGCTATTATTTAGGTAGGTAGGTTTTTATGTATAGTTTATTTTTGCAACCACAACTAATTTTCTAATACCCTCAAATGTTTACCAATTCCTTCCTATCAGATTCCTTGACGGAGATTCGAGTCGTGTCCGTTTCTCCTGCCAGGGCCCAAATGCCCGGCCCACACACCTTCAAGTTCTTGGCCAGCATAGGAAGTTCCTCCGCTGGGAGAATACACAAGTGTTATTTTTTAAAGCATAAAGTAAACATATTAATTCATTAATTAAGGTGCGTTTGACTCTTGTGTGGCTGTAAATTAAATTATACTTGTTGGTGATAAAAAAATGTATTCAAAAGTTAATTTTTCCACAATTCCTCTTTTTAAAATAGATGGTACAGAAATTCCATTCATGACTTCAGTCAAAAACTTAGGTATTATCAAACAAAAGCATTTAGGGTGGCACGATCAGGTTAACGACATTAGTCGTAAACTTTATGGCAGTTTCTTGCCAATTAGTGTTAGGCAAACATTAGTCCAGAGCTTACTTCTTCCACTCCTTGACTATGCGGATGTATGTTATCCAGATGCTAACTCTGAATTACTTGATAAGTTGGAACGATTGCAGAATATTTGTGTACGTTATATCTTTGATCTTGGCAAATTCGACCACATAACCGAATATCGCACGCAACTACACTGGCTCAGCATCAGGCATAGAAGGAACATTCACATTCTATCACTTCTTCACAATATCTGTTTATCTGAGAGAGCTCTTCCAACCTCTTTTACAACTCAGACTATCTCTTCGTTCTAGTAACGAGAGAACCCTTTTAATACCCTGTCATCGCTCTAATTTTCTTGCCTCCTCTTTCACAGTAGTAGCCGCTCGATTGTGGAATAATCTACCCACTAATGTTAGAGACGCCCCTTCTATATTTACATTTAACTCAAGATTAAAATGTCACTATCTAAATATTTAAGTTGTTCCTTAATCCTTCTTCCTTCCTTTCTATCCCCTCTCCTCTCTTCATAGTAGTGTTAATTTTTTATATTTTTTTATTTTGCTAATCTTTGTTGTTAATTTGGAATAAAATCGTAAGATTCAATATGTCCATGAGCTTGTAACTGTCTCAAACTGAACAGTTTGGGTAGGTATCATCATCCATTAGCTCCACATGTCCGAACCGTCTAATTACCTTCGGGAGGTGGCAGCCGAGGCTCCGGACTGCAGAGGAAAGCTCCGGCCAGAGTGTCCACCTTCAGGGGATAGGCTGTCAGGCGGCCTTCGATGAACCCGTACGGCAAAACCGTTCCTGTATTTATTTTACATTTATTTAAAATTCATAAAACATCCAGAGGGCTTTTACAACAAACAGTTTAAATGAACATGAAGTGTATACAGCGACAGTCATTCATACTACGAGGCATATCCAGAAAGTAAGAGTACTCAAATTTGTTTTTTTAAATCACAGTACATTGTTTATAACTTATTTTCCACGTAGTCGCCTTCCCGTTCTGTGCAGGTTGTAAGTCGTGGCACTCCCTTCTCCATTTTTTAAATTTAATTTTATTCAGAAAACATACAGTCATACATAATAAGTATTAAAAACCACAACTTTTTAACATAAAAAGATCAATTAAGTTTTCATAAATTATGCAAATTAAATGTTACAAAAAAATAAATAAATAAGAATTCTAGTGAGAAAAGAATAATTGTTAACATTTGCGTTTACCATGGAGGTAATAAATTAAAATACCGAATGTACACTCCGAGCCATCCACGCACACACACGAACGCACATATAAAACATACACAAACATGTACATTACATGCGGCACATATACATAGCATAAACCACTCAAGATGCACATTCAGCAACTATCCCAAATAATCGACCCCATGAAGAAATTTTCTGTACAAATGCAACATGCAGTTAAAAATGTCTACATCAATACTGAGTCCGTTATAATTTCTACAGGTACGCCTAATGAATGAATTCGAGGTATAATTGTTTTTGCAAGTTGGTACATAAAAAAGGGAATTTAATCTGGTATAGCGAAGAGGACAACGTAAACCAATATTTATTAAACTCACGACACCGCCTAAATACGTTTGTTCGGTTCATGGCACCTTCGCCATAAACAGTTTTGATCCGTGCAAAAATTTCAGTCGGAGTTTTTCCTACCGCGAGAAGGAACCTTATGACCTGGCACTTGGCGGGATTTCTTATTTATTTATTTAATTTATTAGGTAAACAAACAGTATGTACTGTATGTAACATGTAATGTAATGTAACTCATACACACACCAAAAATATTGTTTACACTTAATACAATAATTTAAATTATGTTCAATATAATAAATGTAAAAGAAACGAAATGAAAAAATATTTTAACATATTACAACAGAGATGAAGAACATTTAAGAAAAGGTAATATAGAAGTCTAGGCATCTACAGGACTTATGACCTGTCAATGGCTGGTTTAAGTGGCCACTTTACACACTGTGTAACATTCACCATTCTGCCTATATTTGAACTATATTCCTTCAATTCTTTCACCTGTTGATGCTTGTGAAGTTAAAGAGCTGAAACCTTTATTTATGCGGGTGAGATTCGTCTAATTGAATTATTTCACCTACATACTAGGCAACGCCTGAAAATGTTATTTTTTCAATTTCTATACTTTTTCATGGACCAGGTAATTTTTTCAATAATATTTTTTTTGCCTAGACTTCTATATTACCTTTTCTTAAATGTTCTTCATCTCTGTTGTAAAATGTTAATATAAACAGCTCCCCAGGGAGTTGAATCCAGTCCCTGTCTACAAAAATTTGGACAAACTCAAAATATTGTTGAAAAAATATTTATATAATAATAAAGTTAAATGTCTGCTTCTCTCAAAATTTCTATAATTTTTGACCTAAATTGACATACATTGTCACCAAAAATATCAGCCTCAGTAAATATATTGTTATATTGGTCGCATATTCTAGGTATTGTAGATTGTTTAAAATAGTTTGTTGTCGCGTTTTCAGTGTAAAACAGAAGATTTTGTCTTGTCGGTCTAGATGGCACACGGAATGGAAGTCTTCCAAGTAGGTTTGGAGAATCAATTTTATTATTTATTAATTTGAATAAAACTAACTGGTCCAACATTAGTCTTCGATTTTGAAGAGAGTTTATTCCATGGTACTGCATACTTTCAGCATGATTAGAAAAGTTAATGTTTAACCGGTAGTCGACCTGCTTAAAAAAAATTGTTGGACTCTTTCTAGTCTATTAATACTTACACTCTATAGGTGGTAAGGTGACCAAATAGGAGTACAGTATTCTACCTGGGGACGAACAAATGTTTTGTAGAGTTTTTCATTCTTATTAACATCTTTCGCAGAAACGAACACTGCGAGGCAAGTTTCGGTAATAACGAGGGTCGCCGGTGCTCGTCGTGTTCAGGAGACCCCCACTACCAATCAGTGTTGCCAACTTTTGGAAAAAAAAAACTCACGTCGCGAGAGCCAATCGGTACTCTTACTTTCTGGATATGCCTGGTAATGGTATAATTATTTAACCACAGCACACTCCAAAACTATCTTGGGCTTGAAATAGACGAGAACTTAGGATAGGACACCCATATTAATTATCATCATCATCATTCCCTTTCCACGCTTAATGGTGCATAGGGCACTGTCACACATTTGAATTACATGTGAAAAATGTTTGAAAAAAATAAACACTGTACAGTCCTCCTTCTTAGAGCAGGTTTCTTCAAGTCGCAACCGAGCAACGAATCAAGGTGATTTTTTCACAGGGATAGCCAGAGAGCTGACAAGCATCACAAGCTCCTTTTTTCCCTGAAACAAAATATCACTCCGTGGGGGAAATTCCAAATGAAAAAAATAATTAATATTAAAACAGAATAATGATGCTACGTCGCCATAGACTAATGAACTGTCGTATTTTTTGCAAAGCGAAAGTTGGGGACCGGCAATTGATCAGGCTACTTTTTATCCTTTATTTTTATTAATTGGGAAAAACATTTTGGTAATATTGCCTGTACGAAAAATGTGATAGTGATCCCCCAATGCTGCTGCGTATATTGAATTATACAGCACTTTTCAAAACAAACTTTGCAAAGTACGAAGTATTAAGAGAACGGACGCACCGAACTCTGGCGAGCTGTCATAAAGCGGAGGTGATACGCTTGGCTTGGCCAAGTGCTGCCGATGCCTCCTGAGAGCCTCAACCACGTTTGCCTCCTTTACAGGTACTCGATGTCCTGGACGTCCACTGCTGACTATTCGTGTCAGAACTGTGGGACGCGAACCTGACTTGGGAGAATGCACAGGAGCTGACAACCGACAGAGATGCTTGGAGGATCTTCGTGGACGCCATACGCTCCACCCAGGGAGCGGACATGGAATGATGATGATGATTCCAAAACTAAACTAAGGGGAAATTCTGCTAAAAAAATCGTCTTTAGTTACATACCAATATGCTGGGCCATGGTTTTGAGCGCCGGGTACAGGAAGACGCAGGCGGTGGCCTTGACTGTGGGCCCCGAGGGGGCGGGGGGCGCGGACGGCGGAGCGGCGTCCGCTTTCCCCTTCCCTTTTTTGGGGCCCTTGGCGCCCTTGACAGGAGCGCTGGCCAGGACTTCACACCTCACGTCGGGATCCTGCTCTGGTATTGTAGCCACTGGAGTTGAAAATTAAAGTTAAAAATAAGGACAAACGTTACATATGTTTGAGCTATTTATAAATTTGTAATAAGCAGTTTTCCGATTTACCTCCTCATGTGATTGGCTGAGGCCTCGTCGTGCTCAAATCAAAATTGTGTAAAAATCACTACTCGAGTCATATAATCCATGGAAAAAATACAGGAATACGTGTTAATAAAGAATAGTCAGACCGTGTTTTACCCTGAGCATTTAAAAATTATGACACTTAACTTACGCTCAACGCGAATCTAGTCTTTCTTTAACCACCAGTTGGGTTTTGACGTGCCCTTGACATTTAATTCGAAACCAAAAGAAAAATGACTGTGTCATAAAAGCGTGAAAAAACTGTCCGAAACGTTGAATTTAATTAGGTACCTAGGTACTTGTTTCTAGTTGAATTCCAAAACATAAAATAATTAATTTTCAAATACAGAATTCTTTTTGCAAATGTCAAACTCCGCACTACTTACCAACAGTAGTGCATTTTGTGTAAGAATTTGTTTTTTAAAAATGTATCAAATGTCAGTTGTAATTATTTAAGCATTACTAAAAATCCATTGAAAATAAGTTAATATGTAGAAATTAAGCAATTGCAATGGAATTGATCAATCCCACATCCATTTAAAATAATTGATGTTAATGTTAATATGTAAACTTTTTTAACATAAAAAAAAACAATATCCCCGAATTTTTTAATACTTATATGCATTTTAGTCTAATGCAACCCTGGAAGATCGATGAAAAACACATATTCGCTCCTGACTTTTTTTCTGATGAACATATTGAAGATATTATTATTTACAAACCTAATTCACGTAAATTAGATTATTTTGCAGAAAATCGCATGTAAATTGGTCCAGTAGTTATTGAGTCTACAAAGGACAAACATACATACATTCACGTTTGTATATACAGGGTGTTCTTTAAACCCTGTCACATCCGAAACCAGGATGATCAGTATGAGCAAGAAGACATATTAGCATATTTTAAAAAATATTTAGAAGGAAGAAAATTTAAAAAAATATATATTTAGAACACAAATGGTTGTGCAGGGAAGAAGCGAGGGGGGCGCAGTTGCGCGGTTGATGGTGTATCAGACTCCTCCACCCCCCTTCTCATTTCTCCCCTGCAGAAATAAGCGACCATTGGTTTTTTTTTTAATATTTTAGTTTTTAAGATTTTAGTCGTTCTAAAAAAATATTTTAATGTGCCAATATGTCTTCTTGCTCATACTGATCATCGTTGTTTCGGATGTGACAGGGCTTAAAGAACACCCTGAATAGATATCGTATTATATAACTCCGCGTGTGACGTCAGAGGTTCTCTCGATTGGTTCGTTTACGGTGAGCAAACCGGATACCCTTCACAGCTCTCATATCATTGGTTGGTTCATACGAACCAATGACGTCGTTAAAAGTAGTGCGTTTTTATTAAAATATATTTTATTATTTTTTTCATATACATACGTTTTCAAGAAACTTTGCAGTACAATTTAATGCTCTCAAATTTCTCGTAGGGCTGAAGTTCCGCATTGATGTACCAATGCAGTGCCCTATGCACCATTAGGCGCGGAAAAGGAATAATAATGATGATAGTTAATATGGTAAACCGAAGACACTAGTCTTTATAAACAGTTTTGAGGAATTAATGAGAGCTCTCATTGTACATCCGAGCCAGGGGAGAGTGGCGAAGGTGGCTCGTGGTATCGTAGTCACCTATGCCGGATGCGGGCGGGAGCGCCGGCGGCGGGTAGGGCAGGTTGGCCCCCGGGTGCAGGAGCGCCACGGGCCCCCCGGGCCAGGCGCGCCACACGCACAGGCACAGCGAGCGGTCCACGGCCAGCAGCAGCTGCCGGCAGCGGCGCCAGCGGAGAGCCCGCTCCAGGAAGCGGCACAGCGCGGTGGCGTCGTACTTCGGCGGAGTGTTGTTCCCGCTGCACTTCTGCAACACGATAGCCACTCGTATATTTAACATGCCCCTTAATTTATTATATAAATATAAATTAAGAATATATGCTCCCACTTGCTATTTAATGATGCTTACGCTTACACACACCTGAACACTTACTCCCACACAAATACACCCTTTTGTTATACCACAATTTGATATGTATGATTTTTATTTAGAAACTTCACTGGCCTGTGTTCAAACCTTATTTATTTATTTTATTTTATTAATATATGCGGCAAAATTGCTTTTAACAAAACTTATAATATAAAAATATTTGGTTTAATTTTTTTTTAAAACATACATTGTTAAGATTTAGAAACAAAAATTAAATCTAAAAATTACATAACAAACTAAGAAAAAGTTTAAAACAATTAAAAATAAATGTAAAAATCAAACTATCTTTGAAAAAGTTCAATAGGTTTGATCTATAAGAACAATATCCTACACTAAATATGTCCGATACGTGGGAATAACTATTGCCGAGTTCATGGAGTCTATTTAATTATTGTATCTTTGTTATATAATATAATCATTGTTGACTGTTTGTTATTGTAAAATAAATAAATAAACACAAGGACGAAACAACAAATAGAAACATAAGAACCCGGGAAGCCATTGAAGGA
Source organism: Micrasema longulum (assembly GCF_059751315.1). Taxonomy (NCBI): domain Eukaryota; kingdom Metazoa; phylum Arthropoda; class Insecta; order Trichoptera; family Brachycentridae; genus Micrasema; species Micrasema longulum. The sequence continues at coordinate 14,676 of NW_028278096.1, forward strand.
CTGCATCCAGGATTCTCGTACTATTTCACACATAGAACTGTATTCTTCATTCGCCCAGACACAGACAACGAATGCGATTTTTTCTAGTCAGATAGTTAGCTTATAACTTCAATTTAAACACAACATTTTATCAATAGTAGATCTGCGGATGCGTAGAATAGTGTACATCAAAAAATAGTTACGGCGCCATCTGTTCTTCTTCTTCATACTTTCTATAGATACTATGCTTCTGTTTGTGCTGACGTTTTCTCTTGAGAAGTCCACTGCCAGCTAACGCGCCACGCTTCTTCCTTCGAGATTCTCTCGAAATGCGATACGTGGAAGTCTGCCCTACGTTATTCTGATGACATGTTCATTCCAGTACCGCCTCAATTGTCTTCCCCGTCTTATAATATCTTCTGTTTCGCACGTGGTCCGAATATCAGGTTCTCATGCGGTCTCGCAAATTGGAGATTTTGTCTCGGAAGTGTAGGCCTTTGGAAGTATATATAGGAAGTGGAATAAGCTTACCAAAAAGACAAGATCTGGACACATCAGACGATAGCCGCCCACTTCTAATTTAATAATAATAATAACATTTCCTTCCATCTACAAGGCCTGAATTAACAATTAACAATGGCGTACCTTGGTGAAATCAATGTTGGCCTCTTTGTCAAACACGAGGAACTTCTTGGGGCCGAAGTTGATAGAGAAGGCGTGGATCCCAAACGTCACATTGTCCTCCGTCAGGGAGTCGCCGAGACTCGTGTCGAACTTCCCAAACTTGCTGCGCAAACGTCTGCTCAGCTCCGCGCCGCATTCTGATTGGCAACAAAACAAATTATTGTATTGAGAGTAAAAGCACTCTCTCCACGTATCTCGGTTTTTTCTCATACTAAAAACCTTTTTTATTAAAACTGCGATTTCGATTTAATTGAACTCGAATGCTTTCGTTACCCCTTTCACTGTGAGATTATTACATAGAGGGAATCGTGTGCCGTGTGTAGAAGTGGTTTTGCAGCATGACATTGCTCGACCCCATGTTCCAAAAGTGGTCAAAACATACTTGGAAACATTTAAATGGGAAGTTCTACCCCACCCGTCCTATTCTCTAGAGTCTAGACGTTGCTCCTTTTGACTATCACTTGTTTCGATCAATGGCACACGGCCTGGCTGGCCAGAACTTCTGACCATTCTGCCCATATTTTATTTTATTAACATAACCGGCAAATCTGCCTTTTACAAAAATTTCTAATATATATTTATAACACATTTGGCTTAATTTATATATTTTTTAAATATAAATTTCCTTTTACCCAAGATTTATAAAAAAAATTAACCTAAAAATATTCAGTAGAAAATTTAAACAATTTAAGAATAAATGTAAAAAACTAATTAAATAATAAAATATTTTAGAGTAATATAATAAGAAAATTATAAGTACTGTTTCATACAGCTGTGCAAAGTGAACCAAAAATTGCATTATTATGAAATGCATAAATAAATATAGTTACCATTTGAACATCTTTATCCCTTTAATTCTTTCATCTGTTGATGTTTGTAAGTTAAGGAGCTGAAACCTTTATTTATGCGGGTGAGATTCGTATAATTGAATTATTTCACCTACATACTAGGCAACGCCTGAAAATCTTATTTTTTTCTATACTTCTTCATGGACCAGGTGAATTTATCAACAATATTTTGAGTTTGTCCAAATTCCATAATGTCCAAAATGTTCTTCATCTCTATGATAATATGTTAATATTAACAGCTCCCCAGAGAGTTGAATCCAGTCCTTGTTTTAGATTTAGATTGTTATTGCCATGAATTTTTTTAATTACTAGCCTCCGAAGCCCTTCATACAAGTCACCGAAAGATTAGTTCCATTAATTTCATGAAATTAACACCGCTGATTTCAAGGTTATTAACTACTCCAATCAAATATAGTTTCGAATTGAGACAGCGGCCATACGTCCCAGATCCCGCTTCCGTACATACAGGGGCGTTTGGCTCACCCATCAAGGAGCTGAGATGGTGTCCGGTCATCTTGTTGGGTCCGAGCAGGCTCGAGGCGCACGCGAACATCACCGCCGCCGGCAGCGAACACTCGCTGTGCGCGCGCGGGCACTCCCAGGACCTCAGCACGGCCACCTGGCCCTCCCTGTCCGCCAGCCAGGAGTACTCGCCCTGAAGGTGCAGACCGTAATACTATTACATTGGCTTGGAACAATGAGGTGATTTTCACAAAAATGGCGCTATATAAATTATCCAACTATATATAATGAGGAAGTTCAGTGCTTTGTGAAATCGGATGCGAAAAATTAAATAAAGTAAAATAAATTCTGGGTTAATTAAATAATTAATACTTATTAGGAACAGAAAAAGCATTTTATCACAAATCGGAGATAAATCACCAGTACAAGAGAAAGTTTACCAATGTGTCACACACCACATAGTATGAAGTAAAATAGTATCGATTATATCATTATTGTCTCATACACTTTTGATACTACAGGCATATTCGAAAGTGAGATAGACAATTTCACCCATCACACGCGTGCACATCAAAGTTGCCAGTACTTTCGACAGACACCAGTCGGCCGGTTAGTACAAGTACCAGTACTCTCAGTAGTTCTCCAAATTTAGCTAGGGGCGGTTCTTTCACTTGCGCTGCGACTGCTAGCAAGAGCTAACGGTTTTTTTTCATGTTTTTAGCAATTAGATTAAAATCGTTATCATTTTTAACTTCAACTTGAAATAATTTAAGCTATTTTCTATGAATATTCCATTTTTACCATTTAAAATCGCTTATTTTTTGCATGTGTAGTCATTACACAGCGCCGTAATGCGGGGAAGTTTTTGGCACAATAAGAGAAGGGTTAACAAATAAACAAAAAAAAACACCTCATTGTAAAAATAAGTTCATTAGCACGAGTGCCGTACCTCCAGCTTCAGATCTACCAGGCCAGTGTCCTTGTTGATCTTCATCAGCTGTATGTTGACTGCGCTCAGGCAGAAGGAGTCGTCCTTGGACAGCGGAAGGTCACTCTCCACGTACTGCGAGAGGGCTTCTTCATTCGCAAGGCGCAGAAGGCAGAACGTTCCCCCGATGCCTGTAATAACGACCGTCGATAATCGACAACTCATTTATGAGGTAACTAAAAGGCACCAGAATCTTGGACGAGTGGTTTCAAGTAAAAATCGTGAAAAAAGAAATCTGCCAGGGAAAATTCTGCCTCGATTATAAAACAACATATTTTTAAAAAAGTAAATAATAAATCATATCGAATTAGTGCAACATCGTCTGCTAAGAAAATGACACGGGTGATCGGCCTCGAGAGGGCAACATCATCGGCAACTTCTCTGATTGTGATTCGGCGATCGTTCATAACCATTTCAGTCACTTTTTTCACGTTATCACCGGTTGTTGATGTGCTGGGGCGTCCGGGCCGTTCGTCATCTTCAACGTCTTCACGGCCATCTTATAAACGCTTATACCACTCATAAATTCATGTTCTACTCATAGCAGACCGCCATAGGTCTTTGTTAACATTTCACACACTTTGCAACACTTATTTTCGTTTTTTACACAAAATTTTATACAAATTTTTTGATCCATTATTATTAACAATAATCGTTGAGCTCATAAAAACACGTCAAATCTTAGCGGCAGCTACAGACAAAGTAAACAATGAATACACCTGAAAATTTTAGCATACTTCAGGGGCATGTTTACCAACATAATAAATTGAACTCTCAAACCTGCGAAATTTAAAAATTCCTATTATTTTCTATAACACACTTTGTATATTATAAATAAATGTATTTATCATTGTTAAATGAACTTAATGGAAAAATAAATATAACTGTACCAAATTATGAAAAGATTCCTTTCTGCAGGTTGACAACATTGCTATAGATAGATATAGACTCACCATTGCCAAGTTCCTCCATAGTGTGGTTCAAGCAGTACACGTAGTTGTCACAGCCTCTCCACACGGCCAGTGACTTGCCTCTCGCAGTCAGTATGCCGTGCCTGATGTCCTCGAAGAACTTGTTAATCCCTTTCTGCAGGTTGACAACATTGCTATAGATAGATATAGACTCACCATTGCCAAGTTCCTCCATAGTGTGGTTCAAGCAGTACACGTAGTTGTCACAGCCTCTCCACACGGCCAGCGACTTGCCTCTCGCAGTCAGTATGCCGTGCCTGTTGTCCTTGAAGAACTTGGTTATTCCTTTCTGCAGACTGGGGATATCACTCTTCTCGGTGGGACAATACATGAGGCCTACGCAATAGAGAAATAAGTACATATTGAGTATCCCGAGCTGTTATTTAAAACCATATATTGAGAGAATGCCATTAAAGATTGAAAACAAAATTCATAGTCCGACCCATGATTGAGTTCACACTGACAATAAAACCATTTAGGTAGTCAATGATCAAGACGACACATGGCCTGGAAGCTACGTCCTTCACTGTCAGAAGCATACAAAATGCATACAGCGAGCAGTGGAAAGACAAATGAGGGTATTTTCATTTTATTTTATTAATCAATAGTAATACATGTAAAAAAATGTAACAAGTAAAATATACAGAGAATAAAACCAATGACAGATATCCACGTTTTATGCATCCATCAACATTCGCATTGTAGATCCTTTTAGCCGTTCAATAAAACTTCGCAACATTTATCTTTTGTTGTGGGCAACCAGCAGAAAAGCCAGAGATTCTGTATTAGAGTTTTACCTGTCAGACATTTATGACATTTTTATCGTCTGTCTGTCACACGTCCTTTTAAGTTCTCCTTTTTCATTCGCGAATGTGAATGTCAAGTTTTTTGGTTGGACTCATAGACTTTGGGAGGACATGCAAGATAAGGCGGCGATTTATGGCCTATTTTAGGGTAAAAAGGCATTGTATTATAGTAATTGTACTTGCAGTTAAATATTAAAATTCAAGTTGTAAATATCAACAAAACGTTGGCCAAATTGATGCCAAGGACTTACCTATCATGACAAAATAAATTGCTGTAGTCAAAGGTTTGATTTAAGTTTTTAGTCAAATTATCAGTATGCATGAATCATTTTGTAAAGCATGCCCGTGGCAAGAAATGATTATGTCCGCATTCAAAGAAAAAGCTCAAGCTGAGAAAATACATTCAACTGTCCTCACTTTTAAGTTATTACTTACTTGCCTCATCATAGTTTTGTCTCTGAATACGGGCATTAGTCTAATTATAGACACCGTTCACTCGCGACTGGTAGGTACGTACATAAAATAATAAAATGACTAATCAGTATAAAAGGTCAACTCATCTTTTTGTTTTTTGCACCACAACAGGCCAGGAGGCCCAATTACAGTGGTGAATTACATCACAGAACACCCAGGCTTGAGAAGAAATCACATTTATTTTTTGTGTTCTCACCGGGAATCGAACCCGAAACCTACCATGCGCGTCTTGACTACTACGCCAGGGAGGCCGACAAAAGCCGATCTTGACAGAAGACTTTAACAACTTTCTGGTTTTGCAATTTTATATGGATATCCTTGATCTTATTGGCGTCAAATCCATGGCATAAGCAAATGAAGGCTAAAACCGGAAGAGATCATATAAAAACTGGACCTTTTGAATATGCGTCACCGTTGTGGACAACGACAGGGCCTTCGTTGGATGGAAAGACAGGTAGTTATTATGCAGCTTACCGGTAACGGCCGAGTGGATGATTTCTGTTTCTGCAAAGCCCATGTCCTCAATGGCAAACGTTTTGGGTATGTTGTACAGAGACACCTCTTGAGGTTTTGTTGGCTCTGCTTGCAATATTGTCTCTTCAAACATGAGGTGCCCTCTGTTCACAATCTGTTGACAAATGAGCATTCTCAATGTTATGCATATGAACACATTACGAACGAAAAGGTAATATAGAAGTCTAGGCATCTACAGGGCTCATGACCTGTCATTGGCTGGTGTAAGTGGCTACTTTACACACTGTGTAACATTCCCATATTTAAACGTCTATATCCCTTCAGTTCTTTAATCTGTTGATGTTTGTGAAGTTAAAGAGCTGAAACCTTTATTTATGCGGGTGAGATTCGTGTGATTGAATTATTTCACCTACATACTAGACTAGGCAACGCCTGAAAATGTTATTTTTTCAATTTCTATACTTCTTCGTAGACCAGGTGGATTTATCAACAATATTTTGAGTTTGTCCAAATTTTTGTAGACAAAGAATGGATTCAACTCCCTGGGGAGCTGTTAATGAATGAAGAATCGAAGGAATATAGATGTTCAAATATTGGCAGAATGGTGAATGTTACACAGTGTGTAAAGTAGCCACTTAAACCAGTCAATGACAGGTCATAAGCCCTGTAGATGCCTAGACTTCTATATTACCTTTTTAAAATGTTCTTCATCTCTGTTGTAATGTGTTAATATTAACAGCTCCCCAGGGAGTTGAATCCAGTCCATGTCTACAAAAATTTAGACAAACTCAAAATATTGTTTACGAATATGAGTTTAACACTGATACTGGTTTCAAGTTTTCAAAAATACATGTCTCAGTAGGTCGGGCAGTAGACCCAATTCGCTTTATAACATGTGTATTCAAAATAAACATTCAGTCCGCTCCAGGCACTTGAGTTGAGTGTTTCATTCCGATGCCCTTCGCCCGCTCCGCTCCCCGCTTCAGACTTCGCTCTTCGCTGCTGGTTGCCGCCTGGACTGCCCTGACTGCAATCACCTCTGCACCAACACGGCCTGCTGGAAATCCCTTTTCATGGCTATTGAGGTTGACTTAGCGGTCAGCGCTTTCTCAGCTCCCCAGGCTCCCAGGCCTCCCGTTTACGCCAGGTAGAACCAATGAGACGAGCCGCCACACCACCCCCAGTTACAAGGATGCTTTATGACATATTGAACAGCATTGATATAAAATCGTCGATCAAAAGTGGGTCGGGTTGTGGTCCCGTGGCTAGTGTAGTGGATTCACGGATCAAAGGTCCGAAGTTCGAAGTTATTTACAACTCGTCGAAAATGGCCCCAAAATCGAAATATTTGGGTAGATAATAAGAACGCAAATATTTCCTTTTGCTGCTCTTTTACATGAACAGCACTGGACTTAAGTCTCGCTACACGTCAGCGGGCCGCTACAATGAGGACTTTTTGGTAAGGCACTGTGAATCGTAATATCGTAAGTAAATTGATCGTAACAGTTTGTTCAATACCTCATCAATGTCATAGGACTCCCAGGAACACGAGGGAATCCCGTGGTCGAACGCCAGAGCCACTACGCCCACGGCTATGGGGAGGCCGGCCTTGAGTGCTGGATACTTCTTCTCGGAGCCGCACAACTTTCTGAAATCATCTGCACTACAATTAATATGTGACACGAACGATGAAGAAGTTCAGTGCTATGAAAAATTGGATATAAAATTAGAACACTTAATTGTACAGCGAAGCTTCTCAAAAATGCATGAAAAAATTAATAAAAAAAACTGCTTTGCAATGCCAAAAAATTATAACGTTATGTTGTTATGGCTACCGGCAACGGATCTTCGGTTTCTGGGGTAGCTATGCTGTACAAAGTTTAGCTTTATGGGGTACAACTTTTAAATGTCAGAAACAAAAACAAACGGTTTGTCGTTCCTACAAACTAATCTGATCAGGTCAAACAATGTTGTAAAATGCCTGCAAGTCAGTGGTTCGTACAATAAATGTCAGTTAAATCCACATTTTATTTGCTTCTTGGCCTCCTCCAGAATTTGTCTCCATTCCTCCCTGCACCCCGCGGTTCTTCTCCAGTTCGTCAGGCCAATGGCTCTAATGTCACTTTCCACATTATCCAGCCATCTTCATTTTGGTCTGCCTCTGCTTCGTCTGCCTTCCGGAGTGGCATAAAGAATCTTTTTTGGGGTACGGTTATCATTCATTCTGTGCACATGGCCCGACCATTGTAATCTTCTTACTTTGATGAATTGTGCAATGTCGGGTTCGCCATGCAGTGCCTTTAATTCATGATTAAACCGCCTCCTCCACACTCCGTTTTGGTTGACAGCGCCAAATATCTTCCATAATATTTTTCTTTCAAATACTAACACCATATTTTTATCTCTTTTGGTCATAACCCAGCATTTGGCACCATATGCAATGACCGGTCTGAGGAGAGTTTTGTAAATAATGGTCTTAGTTTTTCTAGTAAGCAATTTGGATCCCAGATGTTTAAACAAGCCACAATAACATCTATTTGCTGCCGTCATGTCACTTGCAGCCATTTCTAGCTTTAAGAATATAAGAATTATTTTTTGGCAAGCCAAAGTAAGAGTACATTTTTTACTTTCAATTTCCCACAGTACTTAATGTGCTCATTCAAATTTCCTTTGGTAGGGACACAATAGTAATTTTGGAGAAATTATAATATGTGCGTATGAAATGAATACTAGGTCGGTACCATCTTCATCGTTTATGGGCTCTTCCTCGGGGAGCTGGGAGAAGTCGATCCTGGAGACGCAGATGTCCGCCGCAGACGGCAGGATCTCCCCGAGGGCGGAGGCCATGAGGCTCTGGGAGTGGAAGCACATCACTTTGGAAGGCTCCGTCTGAAATATAATATATGAAATATTTTACTTTGGTATTATAATGTAAATATCCAAGTTTTTTTACAAACAAAGCCAAGCACAGCGACAAAATCATCAGATAGAACTGTTATGCCTATGTTGTCATTGTTAAAAAAGCAAAACAAAATGGCCGCCAATTTGTTGCTAACCAACATCGCTTGCGTTCTATGAAACATAGTGATTGGGCTTCTTTATAGGTTGACGCATTATTACTCTGAGATTTTGACCATGTATGATATGCCGAAGACACTTAACTTCATATCAACCGTGCTGGGAATTAACTCGAGACCTCTTGCGTGGCAGTTGAATGCGCTGACCACAGAAAATACGAGAGAAATGCCAAAAATTTTCAAACAATTCTTTAAGCAGACACAGAATAAAAACAAATATGCGTACACCGGAATTAATTCAGGTCTGAAAAGGCAAATTTGAAACTTACGTTATTTTCCAGTCCGTGAGGAACAAACAGGTAGTAATTTTCCCTTTCTCTCCAAACGCCGACATCCAATTTCCCGGGGTACTGAGGAATTAAAATTACACCAAAAGTTTAACCACCTTTCAAATTGAATTATTCAATACTCTAAAACTGCCAACAAAATTATAGCAGAGTTTGTCAGTAAGGAAATTTAGAATACAGTCCTTTTATTATTATTAATAATTTATTTATTTTAAGCGAGCAGCTTAAAGCTGATATGCTTAAGTCTATTAAATGAAAGTTAGTTGCTGGCGCATTTTAACTTTTCCCAAACAAATCTAGTCCATTTTTGAACCCATTGAGACTACACATTGAGACCAGCTCTTGTGGCAGCTTATTCCAACAATAGACAACCCTATTGCTCGGGAAATGCTTCCGTGGAGTTAGATTGAATCTCGTTTTCTCCAGCCTGAGACTGTGGCCTCGAAGGCGAGCATCTTATTTAAGCTTGAACATGGGATCCAAATTTGAGCAGCTATAGTGAACATCTATACTCCAGGAACTGGACATAGGAGAGAGACTAACATCAGTGTGAGAAAAGAATCCTGCAGTTCTTTGGGCATATTTCCAGGGGGAACTCTGATAGTTCGGAGAAAACTATTCTCCTGGGAAGTGTCGAAGGGGCAAGGTTGCGTGGACGTCAACCGACAAGATGGAGCGGCACAGTCACTGAGTTATCATAATCATCACTGACGAATGCCTATAGAAGAGCACAAGGCCGTTCCAGATGGAGGGAGACTGTCCACAGACGAGCCATGCCCGGAGTCAGGCGTAATCACCATCCTCAGACATGAGGCACGGATTGGAGAGAGTGAATGTTGAGTATCTCGTATGTCTATCAGGTCAGCCCTTTCTCGCCGTTCCTGCAGCGTTGTGAGACCGAGAGTTTCCAGTCTCTCCACATATGGAAGCCGTTTTAGAGTCGGCGACAACTTTGTAGCTCGTCTTTGGACTCTTCCCAACAAGTTGATATCCTTAACGAAATAGGGATTCCATATCTGAAACCCGTATTGGAGAGTAGGTCTGATATAGGTTTTGCATATTTTTGGTAGCATATTCGGTGTTATATATGAGAAGGCCTTTTTAATATTTTTTTTATGTAGCCCAAATAGCGTCAAACTACAAGATGCTGCTACTACTACCATTACGCCATTTCTCCGTAGGGATAGAGAGAGATTTTTTTTCAAATCATATACATTTGGAAGCTAAAAATCTACATAAATAACACCTTTAATTTGATTGGTTGGTTAGAAGAAATTGCCATTTGGCAATAAGCCAGCCAACATACAAATATGCAGGAACAATAAGGTGAATAAATAAAAATTATATGACAATAGGCAAAGAGTGAAGTGGCTATAAGAATCCAGACAATGACAGGACGTAAGCTCTGTGAATGCCTAGACTTCAATATCCCTTTTCAAAAATGTTTTTACTCTTTGCCACACTAAAATTTAGTATAGCAAAGAGAAAAACGAGTAAAAAAAAAGAAAAAGAGGTCAAAATTAAAATTCAATTTCAATCTTGAACTCTAAGTGCTTGGCCATAGTGGCGAGCGTTCTGCGGCACGGCGCGGGCGCGGTGAACCCAAACATACAGGGCGTTCTTTAAACCCTGTCCCATCCTAAACCACGATTATCAGTATGGGCAAGAGAACATATTTTAAAACAAAGATTTTTAAAAAATAAAATATTTAAAAAAAACAAATTGTTGCTTACTTCTGCATGGGAGAAGTGATGGAGCGCAGCGCGTATCAGACTCCCCTCCTCTTTTCTCCCTTGCAGAAGTAAGCAACCATTTGCTTTTTTAAATATTTTATTTTTTAAAATTTTATTCGTTCTAACAAGTTATTTTAATGTGCCAATATGTCTTCTTGCTCATACTGATCACCGTGGTTTCAGATATGACAAGGTTTAATGAACACTCTGTATAATGGAGGTAGGATGCACACAGATTGATGAGTGGACCAGGCCAAATAGGTAGAAGTATATTTTTATTTCTGAGTTTCATGTGTTTTTATTATGTTTTATATGTATTTAATATGTATTAAATTATGTTTAATAAGACATACAAAAAGTAATACATCAATTGTAAAAGAACAAATAAATAAATATTGTGACAAGGGTAGTGTCCATAGTGGAAAATTTTCAAAAGAGTATGATTAAGAATTCAAGAAATCTACATTTTTTAATTATTAAGTTTTAATCATACGAACGCGACGCGCCACTTATTGTGGACGACGGGGCCTGCGTTGAGTAGAACAATAATTACACAGATACCTGCAGCACGCCCAGCCCGTCGCCGGCCAGCAGCGTGGCCAGGAGCGCGGGCAGCCCCGGGGCGCGCCCCCAGGCCGCTGTGCGCGCCGCCCAGGGCGCCGCCCCCCCGCGCCCGGCCGCGCACCGCGCGAGCGCCAGCAGCGTCGGCCGCCGCTGGTTGCACGACGCCCTCCGGTAATCCTGCGTCCGTTCGTCGTCACAATGAGGAAGTTCGGTGGTTTTTTTATTTGTTAATTTGTTGATGTTGCTGCGATATCAAGCTTAGATGAAAGCTCAGAGTAATAACGCGCATGCTATAGAGGAGCCCTAACGTAGAAAAACCATTCTATGACTTTTAAGTATAAAGTTAGCAACAGTTCGCAGAAAAACAATGGGCTGCACTCATGTCGGAAATTGCCAAATCGATATTAATTTGCATTGTAATTTTATTTAAATATGTTGTGGAGGGCATCACCAACAATCCGTGAGGTTGGCAGAGTCAAACACCGCTTTGGGCCGCAACGCGCAATCCGATGCAACGTCAGCTCGGACAAGTTATTAAACGTCGTGCACCGATGCTTCTTCCGAAAGAACATTGACATTTCATCTTGGCATTTCGTGTTGCTCGTCCACCAGCTTCTCGCCAAGTGTTCGCAATTGTAAATTCCTTCTATATAAAAATTGTAACGATGTAACTCGTGTGTATTTACTCAATAAATAACTTAAATTGTAATCCATCTTTCTCATTTAACCTCAAATCAATTCACGCATCCATACAAATGGTGACCCCAATGCGATCAATCCTAATTATAAATCCACAGTTTTAAACATTTAATTTACAATCTATATTTATTCTTGTTCAATAACCGCGTGGTTGGGAGCGAAAAGCGAAGATGAAATGTTAATGTTCTTCCGATGCACGACGTTTAATAACTTGTCCGAGCTGATGTTGCATCGGATTACGCGTTGCGAGCCAAAGCGGTGTTCGGCTCTGCCAACCTCACGGCTTGTTGGTGATGCCCTCCACAATGTACACCTTTGACGCTCCTACTGCTGCAACCGAAAATACTGCTAATCACCATTGTCAATTTTTATTTATTCTAACGAGTATATATCCAAGTTGTTTACAAACAAAGCCAAGCACATCGACGAAAGCGTCTGTTGACAAACAAAACAAAATGACCGCCAGCAGAGTGAAGTCGTCGTTAACCAAAAATATGTAACGGTTTCCTTCTATGCAAAATAACGATAGGGCCACTCTATAGCTAGCGCATTATTACTCTGAGGATGAAAGCATTATTGGTATTTATCCCCTTCGTCGCATTAGACATACTCGTAGTACGTTACTGAGCAATGACAAATGCAACACCAAACCAGCTCAGAATTCTCTATTAGGAAAAGCAATTAGTCATTGTTCGAAATTTGAGAAGATGAACGATTTGGGCTTTAAACACTACCTAATTTTATTTATAGTCCTTAAAATATAGCTTGATTAGAATGACAACTGTCAAACTAATTTCATTAGTGATGGAAAATTACTGATCACTGATCAAATCGATTTTATAAGTTATTTCATGCAATCATGAAACTCTGTTTCCGAAAATTGATATAAAAAAACGCAAAAACAAGCCTATTATAATGTGTTAAACACAATTATTCACCAAAAAATGAGACATTTATATTTTTTTCATGAACAACATCAAGTGAATAATTTTTTTATTCAATGCATTTATGCGCGGTGATGTGTAGCTAGTACACATTGCGTCTAATAACTATAATATCTTTTTAAATATAATCAATACTGGATTTAGATTTTCAGTATTCCTCCATTACACATTTACATATCGACTGAAATAATTTGTTATTAAATAATAAGTACTCATTAGGCACAAAGAAGCATTTTATCGGAAATCGGGGATAAATTACAAATATCATCAAAAGTATACTCTCAGTCAGTCACGTAGTCCAGTACCATATAGCTACTCAGTAGCTCTCGGGAAATTGGCGCGGGTGCACATTTCGCCCGAGTCGTTAGCAATACCCAATGGTTTTTTCATGTTTTCAGCGGTTAGATTTGAAATATTATCATCTTTGAATTAAATTATTTTTAATTCTTTTATTTTTTTAATATGTAGCGACTACACAGCACCGTAACGCGCGGGTGCTTTTAGGACAGTAAGGGAAAGGTTAAATACTTTATAGTGTCTGTTAAACGGTAATAAATAAATATGTCCAATATATTTTTTTTTAATGTAAAAAAACCTGTCTTCAACAAAAATGTGTTCCACCGAAAAGTCTTTGGACTTAGTGGGTAACAAATTGAAACATGTATTTAAAAAATATCAAATAAAAGCTGTTCTGCAGCACTAAAAATTGAAACAGAAATACATAATATAGGTAATTGCCTCACCAGATACATCTGCGACCCTCCCAGTACAATATCGTCCAGGAGTTCCCTGTCCCAGCTACTGGCCTTCCTGCTCTCCGTCTTCCTCAGGGCCGAGATCACCACCGGCAGCGCTTGGAGCCCCCAGCATTCCTTGTAGCTAAACATCACGCGATCCATTAATACTTCTGATATAACCAGTCCCCCAATAGACTATATCCATTGAAATATTTCATCTAGTAATATATGTGAACATTATTCTTTCGTATACAATTGAGATCATACTCTGGTTTAAAAAACAATCTGGTTTTAAAACATTGATCCACCTCACAAAACGAGACTATGGTAAGATGTATCTCACTACACAGGACCAGAGTATGACCTATTTCACTAAACAAAACTAAGGTATGATGAATCTCACCATACAAAACTACTGCATGTGAATGAAAGACTACTGTATGACGTATCTCACTACACAAGACTAGAGTATGAGGTATCTCACTAAATAAAACTAGGATATAATGTGTCTCACGACACAAGACTAGGGTATGATGTATCTCACACTACACAAGACTAGAGTATTATCTATCTCTCTTAACAAGACTAATGTAAAATGTGTCTCACAATACAAGACTATGGTATGATATATCTCACTTAACAAAACTAATGTAAAATGTAACTCACAATATAAGACTAGGATACGATGTATCTCACTACAAAATACTAGGGTATTGTGTATCTCACTATCCAAAAATACCATACGATGTATGCAAGACTACTTTATGTCACCCTAATATACAAGACTAGTGTATGATCTATTTATTTTAACACTTTATATATATATACCGCTTATATACATATAAGGGTGGGCATATTGCCTTAAGGCAATTTCTTCCTACCTACCCAAACCGTTCAGTTTGAGAAAATTACAAGTACATGGACATATTGAATCTTACAATTTTAGGCGACAATTTAAAAAAAAGATTAAGTAAATAAAAATACATAAAAAAACTAACATTATGTTATAAAGAGAGGAGGGGGGACGGGAAGGAAAGAAGAAGGATAAAGGAACAACTTAAATATTTAGATGGTGAAATTTCAATCTTCTATCTCACTACACAAGACGAGGGGAGGGTATGATGTATCTTACTATACACGAATGTCCGCTGTAACTCACTATAAAAGACTCTTGCTGGCTTCCAGCACGAGACATCCCAAGTCCCCAGTGCGGGCGTAGTGGCCGTGATCCTCCTCGCAGAGAGGCTCGTCAGGGTCCGGGCAGTTGGGAGTTCCTCTCTGTAGAAACACTTGGCCCTTGAGCTCGACTCCGTCTCCCTGTCGGCAGTGGCATGCCCTGGAATATTGGTCAGTGTTCTGTGATCCGGCGGCTGAAGAATACAGTTCTATACATAGCTACTTTCAGGTAGGATCAGACAATCATTTTCCTGAATTCAACCGACATAGATGCCCGGAGGCTCTTTGTGTTATTTTACTGTTTACATATTGCGGTATGTGTTATAACATATGCTACAATCATCATCATCAGGACCCTTTCCGCATCCAGTGGTGCATAGGGCACTGCATTTGTAAACAAAATATAGCTTATTTCGATCATCTATAATATTGATTACACAGATGTGTGTTACCCAGATGCTAATTCTGAACTGCTTGATAAGTTGGAACAACTGCAAAATGTTTGTATACGCTATATCTTTAACAATATGTTTCTTTTTTCGGTGATACCGTGTGTGTTGGATCTGTTCTGATGTTTCGGCTACCATTGCAGGAGCCATCTTCAGGGTAAACTGTGTTTTGTAGAAAAAAGCATGTGTTTAAGTATTAGTAATTTGTAGCGTGTCGCAGTCGGCAGTGGGCACATTTCTATTCGTTTTCATAGTATGTAGTGCTGGGAACCATGTTGAGTTTAATTTGAAATCGTCGTCTTTGTTTATGTTATTTGGGTGTCTGTGTATTTCAATTGTCTCTTTTATTATTTGTGCACTGTAATTACTGGGTTTGTGTCAAATTTTTGGTTCGAAAGCGAAAAAATGTCCGGTGTCTATAAAGTGTTTCGCTATTGCGGATTTGTCAGGGTGCCCAAGTTTACACGCTCTTTTGTGTTCGTCAATCCTTTTCTTTGCTGTGCGCCCTGTTTGTCCTATGTATACTTTATAACATCCTTGGCAACTTAGTTTATAAACAGCTTCCGTTTCCAGGGGATTCTTATCTTTTGGATTTAGTAAATGGTTCTTTATTTTTCCCACAGTCCCAAAGGTGTTTTTTTACAAAACACACAGTTTACCCTGAAGATAGCTCCTGAAATGGTGGCCGAAACGTCGGAACAAACATGGTAAACATCATAAACTTAACATGGTTCCCGGCATTACACATTACAAAAATGACACCGTATGTACCTGCTGCCGACTGCGACACGGTACAAATTACTAGTACATAAACACATACTTTTTTTATACAAAACACTCGGGTTACCTTGGAAATGGCTCCTGCAATGGTAGCCGAAACGTCGGAACGAATCCAACTTCTACGGAATCACCCAAAAACGATACATATTGATAACAGTGACTATGAAAACTCACGCACCGATTTAAATTAATGTTGAACTAAAAAAAACTGTATAGTCTAGCAATATTTACTTGTCTTGTTTGATGGAAAACTTGAGCGGGTTGAGGAAGAAACCGCTCCCGCGAGCCGCCAGGCTACCCAGCTCGGCGTTTTGGTCATCCAGGGATGTCGCAAACTGGAAACATCATAACAGACTTGATACCTTGTCTCCGATACTAAAGTACGCCAATGAATAAAGACTAGTATAATCTGGAATTATCATTGACCAACATCTTCGCTGGGAATCCCACATAGACACGACACCTGACAGAGTAAGAAAAATAAGAAATGTATCGGACCACAACACTCTTCGTTCGGTGTAATTTGCACTCGTCCAATTCGCGATGATATTTCTTCACAGAGTATCAAACATCTGTTATTTCAGTGCCCATTTTTTAGTTTACAACGCCATAATCTTGAAGCAGAATGCAGGAAAGATGGAATATCCTTAACAGATATCCACACTGTCCTTAAAAGTAGTTATCACGCGCCATTGTTTTTGGACTTTGCAACAATGGCAATTGGACTCATAAAGGTAATAAACCAAAATCAGTGATCATACATCCCATTTCAAAGACGAACAAAAATGATTTTTTCCGAGTACCTTAGCCTTGTACATGACACGTAAGGCTGCTAAATACAGGGGTCCAAATATATATTAAAAAATAAAAACTCTTCCAATCAGTGGCAACACATGGTGTAATAGGATGGGGTGGTTGGGTTCAGGCAATCTATAAACCGCTCATCATCACCCAAAAAACAATATTGAAAATAATGTACAAGTACCCTCCTACCTTACTTGAAAAATCACCTCAAGGGTGCTTTACAATTGTATACTTAAACTTACATTCTAACTGAGCAAAAGTGACATATTATATTTTCTGATGTAAAATTGAGGGTATGATAAACTAAAGAAATAAGATTTTAGTTGGGATCTGAGCAGACTGAGACTGTCGATGATTTGTAAGTTTGAAGGCAATTGGTTCCAGGCAGAAGGGCCGGTAACGGCAAAAGCACGATCTCCAAATCTAGTGTTTGGGGAGCGCCGGATTTCGACAAGTTTTCCTCTGCCTGAATCAAATGCTGATCTAAGAGTAGATTTTCTTTGACATGTATTTTCCTTAATACATAGGTCCAATGGGTATCTCGGAGCCATTTCATGAAAGGCTTTGAATACTGTCCAGCAAAGCTTGTATTTCATTTAGTGTATGTAAAATGTTTTAAATAATTAAAAAAATACTTAACAACTGACCTTTTTCCCTCGCAGCAACTGTGCCACAGCGAGGTACGCCTCCTTGCAATGGTGATGCATAAACCTGAGCTCAGTATTCTCAGCGGGATTCCTTTCCTGTAAAAAATAAAAATGCATTAAAAATAATGAATTAGCCTTTTCGATATGATATAGTCACGTACATCAATAATGAGCCACGCTCTTAAGATATTTTTACGAATCTTGCACAACACACTTTGGAAAAAGATTGATATGCATATAAGCGAGAAGCTATTCAGTTTTCATAGTGGTTTTGGCACAGGGGAGTTTCTTTTTTCTATTCAGATGCTCACCCAAAAATGTCTTAACCAACAAAGAGATGTCTATATGTGTTTTATTGACTATGAGAAGGCTTTCGACAATGTAAGACATGATAAGTTGCTAGAACTTAACAAAATTGGGTTGGATGGGAAAGATATAAGGATTATCTATTGTACAACCTCTATTGGAATCAATCTGCACATGTCCGTATAAATGAAATTAAAACTGATAACATACACATTCTGAAAGATGTAAGACAGAGTTGCATACTTCCGCCAATGCTTTTTAACTTATACTCCCAATTTGTATTTAGAAAGGCCTTGCAAGATGTTGACATGGGAATTAAAATAAATGGTAAAGTAATCAATAATATAAGATACGCTGATGATACTGCCATTATAGCTGATACTGTCATCTCCAGCAATTTGTCGACAAGGCAAATAATGCAGATGAACGCTCTTAAAACCAAAGCAGCCAGTGGGCAGCAAATGGAGAGGCATTAACATTCATCTCACTATAGATGGTATTGAGATATAAACAAGTCACTTGACTAAATTTTAGCCTCTTCGTCTCATTAAAAACCATCCAGATATTTTTAATGTGTCAGAAGGAAAAAGTTACCAATGGAATTTAATAAAAAGACACGCATGAATCATGTTGTCTACATAAAAACTTCTTCTGAAAGTGACTGACTTTCAAATTACAATTTCTCAAAATGATGTTTTTTGGGTCAGAGACTTTTGTCTGAACGGTGACAATATGTGGTCCCAATCTTAATGATTTTATGACTCACATTTAATGACTAAAATGTTATATTTTGGACCTAAAAACATTCAACAATGTTTGATTATGTCCAAATGCTTGCAGACTGGCTGGATTTTTTCCCTAGGGAGTTGTTCATGTTTAAATTTATTTCAACAGAGAGGGAAAACATTTTTGAGAGGGGAATATGAAAGTCTAGGCATTTACAGGGCTTATGACCTGTCATTTACCAGCCAATGACAGGTCATAAGCCCTGTAAATGCCTAGACTTCCATATCCCCCTCTCAAAAATGTTTTCCCTTGCTGTTGAAATATATCTAAAAAAATTCATTTAAATATGCGGAGTAATGAAACATGATCAGAAGTCCTTACCAGGTATTGCCTGCTCTCTACAGTGAACTTGGTGAAGGAGAAGATCCTCTTCTTCCTCCCGATCCCGCAGATGGTCTCCAGAACATCGTCCAGCATATACTCCAGGCAGTTGTAGCGGGATAGGCACGGAGTACCCTTTCTGAGAGAAAACCAAATTGCAAAAGATGTCGATAGAGTTGAGAAGATATTAGAGGAAGAACTACATATGATTCGGTACAACAAATGCAGGAAACTCCTACCCCAGTTGGAGCGACAGAGAAAACGATTTTGAGTCTTCGGTACATCTTGAATATACAATACATAGAATCAGTAATAGAACACGAGAGTTATTAGCTGAGTAACTGAGTAAACTAAGAGTTTAACTCTTCCTTCTCGGTGAAGTATTGCTAGTACACATTTCATCTAATAACTTTTATATCTCTGTAAATAAAATAAATTCTGGAATAATGTTTTGTTCAAATAATTTATTATTAAATAATAAATACTTATCGGGCACAGAAAAATAATTATATTAGAAAATAAATCTTCCATACAATCAAAAGCTTACCAATGCGTCACATTGTCGAGGCGATGAAGTAAAAGAGTACCGAATATACGATTGTCTCAAACACTCCTTACGTCTCACTCTCGATGCTATAGATATACATGCCAGTCTGTACCAATGCTACAAAACACCAGTTGCTCTTGGAGCTCCGTTGAGGATGGTCTGTTTGCTCGCGCTGTGAGCGTTAGAAAATGTTTTTTCCATGTTTTAAGAGATTATATTTTTAATATTATCACATATATAGTCGATTAAAGTAACCAATTTTAAATCTGTCATTTTTGTGTATGTACTGACTACACAACAGCGGATCGCGAGGATTTTTTTAGCACAGTAAGGAAAGGGTTGGCCGTGTAGTGCAATGGTCAGCGCGCTTGCCTAAGAGATCTCGGGTTCGATTCCCGACATGGTTGATATGAAATATTTGTTTAAAAGGGTGTTTTTACACTAGAATATGTCATAGTCCTTGGACTGGTACCTGAATCGTAAGATTGATAATCTTACCTTCATGTTACTAACTAGGTGATTGAATAAATGACTGCATAACTAAGGGTGCTATTGCTTTTATAGTAACTGTCCACAGTATTCACTTTAATTCCTAGGGGGAAATTGAGTTCATTCGCTATTTCCCTGTCAGCCAATTTGACATCCGTGCTAGGTACTCAGTAATTAAGGTGGTTTGATATTTCATTGTTTACATACAGTAAATGTATAATTCACCTTCTGCACTGTCTCTAAGACGGTAGTGGGTCAGATGACAGTAGACATTGGTTTCCGGGTGAGTCCCACACTACTAAAACAGCTCTCCGTGTCTCATGTAATATCTATCAACCTTGATAAACTCCCTGGACCTTGGCTGCAAACATTTGGCCATACTAAAAATATTGTAATTCAATCGATACATCACTTGTAAATGGGGGTGCAGTCCTTGGCTCCCCCGGTCGAGCTCTGCGGGTCGAAAAGGAAGGAAGACGGAGGCGGAGAGCAGGCGGGGTTACACGCGACACCCCTGCCGTAGTCCCCACACCACAGTGCGAAGTTGTACCCTTCTACTGTGACGATGTAACTGTCCCCGGTGGAGAGAGCTGCGCGGATGGCACTGAGAAAAAACAGAATGAGACACATGTTATCGGCTGAGAGACTTCTATTTAAATTTATTTCAACAGAAAGGGAAAACATTTTTGAGAAGGGAATATGGAAGTCTAGGCATTTACAGGGCTTATGACCTGTCATTGGCTGGTTTAAGTGGCCACTTTACACACTGTGTAACATTCACCATTCTGCCCATGTTCGAAAATCCACATTTCCTCAACTCTTCCATCTGTTGATTTTTGTGAAGTAAAAGAGCTGAAACCTTTATCTGAAACAGTTAGCTGAAACAGTCTGCAAGCATTTGGACATACTCAAACGTTGTAGAGACTTCTAGTTCATTCTGTGTCTGGGGAAAAATACAAAAATATACGAGTATATGTACTTTGAGGGACTTATTCTAAAAGCAATATCTTTCATCTAACCAAAAACAGATTGGTCAGAATTTGTAGTTGATGGATGACACACACTATGCAATGATTTCACCTGAAATAAAGATCAACGACCGATGAAGCAACTCATCATTTTATATTGAATTCAATACATTATGTTCTGCAAGACTACCAGTATTGCACATAACAGCGGGAGCAGCGTCCTGCAGCCTATGAAAAGACCACAGGTCGTAGCAACGCCCAGTCAGCCCAAATAGTCAGATCAACAAGTCAACTCAACGCACGTCACTCAGCTCCAGCGTGTATTAGTTCAACTCCTCAATGCCGTAACACTCGAGCGTCATTTTTTTACTATTACTTTTTTTTTTGTTTTTTTTACAATATACACAAGAGGTAAAACAGAGTACTCACAAAATAAAGGATAATTACATAGCAATGAAATACATATTAATAAGTACAAATAATAAACAAAAAATTCCACTAAGGCATGGCCTGTTCGTGGGTATACAAGAAAATGTTAATGAGTTTTTGCTCCTATAATAAATAGACAGTTATAATATTTTTGCGTAACATAAGAAAGAGAAAATAAAATATTTGGTAAAAGATTATATGATTTTTTTTATAGTAATTAAAAAAGGTAATAAAAAATATTTAAAAAAACATAAAAATATTCCTTTTTATTAAAGGGCAACAAAATATATCATAGAAAAAAAGAATTCATATCTTTAGTTTGTATCCAGGATAGTGCGTGTTTTTTAAAAGAAGGAAAATTTTGAAAATTTGGAATCAATGAAATACTATCAGTAAAAAAGGAATGAAAAATTTTTGGGCCTAAAAAATATTTATGTCTCTGTGCTAGCCTCGTTTTACAATGTGCTATTTCTAACACACGATATTCCTTCTTTGACTTGATCTATTTGAATTACTGGTAAATAAATTTTGGTTCTTAAATATATATTTTAAACATTGAAAACAATATATTTGTCTTATGTCTAAAAGTCTAGCTTCTTGGAACAATTGGAAAGAGGGAAAGGTGCGATTTTTGTGAAGCCTTACTTTTAATATAATTTTTTTAACAGTTTCTAATGGTATAATATAGTTATTGTAAGTTCCCCGAAATTAAAAATTTAATTCATTATTTATATGCTATGTAATAAATACGCATCAAACATCAACCTCGTGTCTTCTGCCAATCTCCAACTGGGGTAAGAGCTCCAACAACCCTCAACAACATTGATCCTACAGTTCTCCACTTTTTGTAAATAAGAATGAATGAATCGTGCAGTTTGTACCATTTGAACTTTTCCCTTTCGTCCTCGACTTCTGGGTCCATCCTCCCCCTGACGGCCTCCTCCAGCTTGATGCCGTACTTGGTGTCCCCGATATAGAAGCACGAGACCATCTCGTCAATGCCCACATACTGATTACCTGCAACAAGATAACTCTCAAAATATGATGATTTTTATGTCAATTTTTTTACCAGGAATAACTATTACGGTTTTGTGGTAAGTATACGGTGTATAAGTGTTGTCGACACACGGATTATGGGCCTGAGGTTCGAACACCCATTCATCATAACTTGATTCCTATTTCCCATTCCCGTATTACCGTATCTATCGGACCATACGATTTATTTTTTTACTCTGAAAATTAATTACTTAAAATACGCCACTGTTAAGTAGAGCAGAGTTTGATATTTGCAAAAAGAATTCTATATTTAAAAATTTGTTTTATTTATTTACAGTTTTAGAATTCAACCATAAACAAGTACCTATAGTCCTTTTAATATAGCTCGATTAAAACGACAGCTGCCAAACTAATGTCAATAGTGACGGAAAATTACTGACCATTGATCATGTACCGACCAAATCGATTTTATCATTTTTTTCATGCAAACACGAAACTCTGTTTCCGAAAATTGATACAAAAAAGCAAAAACAAACCTATTATAATGTGTTTAATACAATTATTTACCAAAAGATAAGACATTTATACTTTTTTCATTTATAATTATTTTTTTATTCGATCAATTTACATTGATCAATTTGTCCCATCTCTAACGTTTTTGCAAAATGATGTAACCTTGTAAGAACGTCGTTAATAATTAGTTTTCTTTTAGTTTTAAAGCTGATTTTATATATACCTACCTATTTATGTTGATTTACATATATGACATATCAAGCATTGTATAAAAAAAAATTAACATGCCAGATACAAATGATATTTCGTATGTCAATATAAATCACGACGAAATCAGACGTTATTACAAAGTTATGTCGTCACTTTTGCTGACAACTGTCTTCGAATCAAGCTATATTTTAAGGACTGTAGGTACCTACTCAATTAGAATATTTCAAACTTTTGATTGCGTTAATTTAATATTTATATATATTTACAAGAGTATGTACTCAAATCTAGCAATAGCAAAGCATTGTTCAGCTCATGGTTCAGCTCGTATATAATAAAGTAAAGTTACTTTTCAGTCTCAGGGATTTGATACATCTTCTGTAGAGAGCCTTGCCAAAGTCCATAACGTATCTGAGGATCTTCTTGTTCCATCTCGGCATGGGATAATCCTTCTGCAGGCAGCAAGCCACGCAGCATATGGCCGCGGCATTATTATCTGGAACAGTTTACAACTTGCAATAACAAAACTTGTCCGAAATAAAAACTAAACGCCGACTGTCCGGCTCTCGTATTTTAAAATTTTTATTTATTTATTTAAAACAAACTTTTAAAGAAAAATATACTTATACAATCTTATACTTACAATTTAAGTTGACTTATGCGATATTTATCAAAAAGACAATTTCAAAAAATACAATGTAAACATATTTATAAATCCAAACAATAATATTTAAATACTATATATTTATTACATCGGGACGGCTAAACAAGTCATATAGATTGATTCTCGATAATGCCGGTACTATATTACCAAAAAAACATGAAAAATTAAGGTACTCATTTTTATTTACAGACATAAGTTACACGGAAAATAGTTAAAAACGTTAAAAAATATGAAAAAAAAGGATTGATAAACATAAGGGACACTGAGACAAGATCTGGACTATTTATTTAGTAACAATATTTTGAGTTTGTCCAAATATTGTTAACAAATCCACCTGGTCCATGAAGAAGTATAGAAATTGAAAAAATAAGATTTTCAGGCGTTGCCTAGTATGCAGGTGAAATAATTCAATTAGATGAATCTCACCCGCATAAGTAAAAGTTTCAACTCTTTTACTTCACAAATATCAACATACGAAAGAATTGAAGGGATATAGATGTTAAAATATGGGCAGAATGGTGAATATTACACAGTGTGTAAAGTGTCCATTTAAATCAGCCAATGACAGGTCATAAACTCTGTGATGCCAAGTCTTCTATATCACCTTATCTAAAATGTTCTTCATCTCTGTTGTAATATGTAATTTATTTAGTCCTCGTTTAAATTTTAGTAAACTTAAACCAAAGAGACACAAATGGAAAAAAAGGAATAATGTCATTATTTTAGATTTAATCATAAATATTTCAAATGAAGGTAATTTGATCACAGTATTTAATGGATTGTTTACCTCGGCTCACCTGCTATAATATCCTTTCCCAAACTTAAATAATCGGGCAAATTGAATCAGTCGCCAAAAAAAAGTTACTTAGACAAAGACAATTACCAAATATAGACAATTTATTGCGGTCAAACATAGACAAATAATGATTGACCAAGACAATTTACGATAGCAGAGACAATCATGGCAGTCATATAACAAAAATACACAAAATTATCTTCATCATCATTCCTTTGCCGCACCTAATGGTGCATAGGGCACTGTATTGGTACACTAATCGCAGCGTATATTGATAAATTTTTTGAAGGTTAGATGATCAGTCCTACGCTTCAGGTACCAGTCTAGGGATTATGAAATATACCAGTGTAAAAACGCCCCTTTAAATAAATATTTAACCATGTCGAGAATGGTAATAAATCACAAAATAAACAAGACGTTTTTTTTATGTTTCATATTTAGAGGATCACATTACGTAGGACAAAATAATAAAAATATTAAGGCAAAAGTGACGTCACAAGTAAATTATTTTGTCAAAAAAACACAGTAGCCTCTACGTGCTTAAAAAATCATTACCCTCCATAACTTCTTCGGAGAATATTAAAACACCCTGAGGAATGAAATAAATTTGTGAGTGGGTATTTGAATAAACAACAATTAACTATAATAATTATTATAATGTAATAAAATTAAAATCCAAAAAAATACATGAGGAAATGTTAACTTAATATCAATGAAATAAAAATGACTCACAGGCAGGTTTTAGACCTCACAAGTAAATAAAATCAGAGAATAAATATATATCTTACGTAAAATGGCGGGGGAAGGTGACCTAAACGTCTGCTTGCAAATACATGTCAGCGGCTCCATAGAATATTGTGCGCAAAGCGTCATCTTGTTTCCGTCCATACGATAAAATCCACTCCACATTTTGGTAGATTTTTGACAATTTTTAACTACTTTAACACTGAAAATTTAGTTTCTCGCGATCCAAAAAATTAAAGTTAACCTTAATTCCCCAGCCCCATTACTCGCCTTTATTGATTGAAAAACATAATACTTTTGTTACTGCACGAGAATTTTGTCAAAAGATCTTTAGAAAAACGAATTTTTGTTTTATGTGTCTGCGTTTTGATGTTCGATTTTTGCTTTTTAGCAAGATGGTAAAAAAATATACTTTAAGTACCTACGTTTCAATCATTATCCTCTTATCAGCACGCGATAGGGCACTCTATTGGTAAGTACACTAAATCCACATGTTAGAATAAACAGACATAAATAATGTAGGTTTTTAATTTATCCTTTGAGATTAAAAATACACATTTTTTTTGAGATTAAAAATACAAAATTTTCCAAACTGGAATTATCAACTATGTTTAGTACTGTCTCTGGCGCTGATTACCTTAATATAAAATAATGCATTATGATACATTGCCTCTTGTTACTCCAACTTTTGTTATTTATTGACTTCTATTATTTCGTCTTGTTTGCTAAAGTTACGGGTTTAAACGTTTGATTTTTTTTCTATGCGCGATTTTTTTTGTTTCACGTTGTAAAAATGCATGAGTGTTTTGTGTTTTATTTTTATCTACATCGTCAGACTTTGTTAAGGGCATACGCCGTTGAAATAATAAATAAATGCCGCGTAACTTTAACATTTGTTACGTGAAGGTAAGGTGATCATACTTTCACTTCAGGTGTCAGTCTAACGATAGTGAGTGAAATATCGAACCTGAAAACCAATATTTTATATCGACCTAGCCAGTGGCCTTATTCAGTAGCCAATTCGTTTGAGAGGTAACGAACTTACTTAACTACGAGGCGGGCTTATCTCCAGTCGATTTCTCGTTTTAGGATTTTCCCGAAATTAGTCTTCGGGTGAAAATATTCGCCCAGGATTCTGGTTTAATTTCACACAGAACTTCAAAACCGATTTATCAGTCAGATATTCTCATAACCAGAAATCTAATAGGGTACTCAATTATCTTGACCGATTATGCGCATAATTAGCATATCACAAACAAAACAATAAATGAACACAGCAAAAACAAAAATGTATTTATTAAATTGAAGAACATTGAAAAAATCCCAGTCTTTATTATTATGCTATTTATTTCCCTTGTGTAAATTACAAAAGAGATCAAAACAAGAAAAATAAGAACTTAATACTAAACACTAATAAGAAGACAAACGTTTTTTTAAATCCCACAAGCGCTGAATATAATTCACTGTTTACCACATTAAAAAGTTTTAAATGTTTTTGTAATTAGTTAATAGAGCGTTAGGCACTACACTGATATAGACACTAATTTACAAAACGACAAGAGCATGTAAGTATTCAATACGCACAGACGCCACGGGTTCTTCAAAAAAATATATACATACACAAGTTTTAGCCTATCTTATTTGCCTTAAACTTATAATCCAGTTTAAAGGAGAATAAAATTAAACACTTAAAAAGTTTATATCATCCGTGCGTCGCAAAATTTGTCATTTGCAAATATCGCCGTCGTTTGCAGTTTGAGCCTTAATTCATTGAGTTGGCATGCGTTGTAAGGTGCCTCTCTAAATTGCCTTTACTGGAGCATTTATATTTACACTCTGGGCATGAAAATGGCTTCTCACCGGTATGGATCAAGATATGTCTCTTCAAATTTCCTTTACTCGAGCATTCGTATGTACACGACGAACACGAAAATGGCTTCACGCCAGTGTGGGTCAGCTTGTGTCTTTTCAAATTACGGTTGTCCGTACACATATATGTACAGTCTGGACACGAAAGCAGTTTCTTCCCTGTACAAGTTGACACGTGCCTTTTCAAGTGACCTCTTCGGAATGTTTTGTATTCACACTCGGAGCATGAGAAAGTTTGTACGTTCGAATGAATAGTTGCCATGTGTCTTCTGAAATGCATATTTTGCGTACAGGTGTATTTACACATGGAACATGAGAACTGTTTTACGGCGGCATGAGTAAGTATGTGTCTTTTCAAATCCCCATTCCTCGAACATCTGTAATTGCACTCCGTGCATCCAAACATCTTTTTACCTGTATGGGTCAACATGTGCATTGTTAAATACCCGTTTTGTGAACATCTGTAACCGCAAACTTTGCACACGAAGGGTTTATGGCCTGTATGAATTAGAATGTGCCTGTTTAAGTGACCTTTGTGTAAACAGACATACGTACATTCCGTACATGAGAACACTTCTTTGCCTGAATGTTTCAGTATGTGCACTTTGATCTCACGCTCGCGTAAAGTTGAGTATTCGCACTCTGAACATAAAAATGGTTCCGCGACAGCCGGAGTTACTTGAATATCCGGATCGAAATATTTGGCGGGATATGGTGTGTCTTTTTCATAATCTGTGTCTAATGATTCACCAGTCGTTGATGTGGCATTGGCGGTGGCCACGTCTGGTTTTTTACTTCTACCAGCAGATGGCGTCTCTTCCTCGAAATGTATATCTATTAGTTCGTTAGTTGTTTCAGTGTTAACGTCCGCCATATCTGATCCTTGACTCATCTCAGACATTAGAGTGTCTTCTGTAGTATGAATATCATTTCCTACAGCACTATTTTCTAGTTCAACCTCGAAAGTAGGAACATCTTCTTCTTCAAGACTGCCGGGACTTGATACCTCTTCTTTTATCTTATGGTAAATGTCACCACCATAATCAATATTGACAATTGGAACTTCAGGGTAAAATACCGCATTGTCATCAGACTCGGAATTCACGTCATGGATAACATCTTCCTGTGTGTGACGTGTTTCACGAGATTTGTTCTGAACTTGAGACAGACAAGTTTCAAGTTCAGTCTTGATAGAGGCAAAATCGGAGCCTTCACTTTTGGAGTGAAGAGTATTATGTTCTACTTCGTCAGTCCTCAATTCAGCTTTGGAAGAAGTCGCACTCGCGTTGTCTCTCGCTTGATCTTCCATAGTATTAAAGGTATATTCTTCTACATCAGTTGCCGGTCCAACTTTGATATAAGTAATATAAGCCTCCTCGCTACCGGATAGTTCACCTTTTTGTTTTGAATATTGTAATATTGTCCGTCTTCAGTTACACTTACAACGGCAATGTTCATTCGATACTTAATACCATATCATAATTCGGTTATGAGTATTTCCTTCACAATCACCTACAAATAAAAAATATTTTTTATTTAGTAAAATCTGTTACAAATGAACATTTATATTTGAATCCTGTTGCATTGTAGGCATGCGATTCGTCAGTAGCTTGTTATTACAATTTTCAAATCTAAAATATATGATAATATTATAACCTAAAATTATACAATTATAATAACAATGTATGCATGTAGGTATATAAACATAGACATATTTTTATTAAATAAAAGATTTACATAATGTTACTGTATTACAACCATAGCTACTATACGCAATATATCGGTCAACTACAATTTGAGGATACGTCTCACTCCAGTATGCATATTCGTAGATACCTGATACGTTATTCATTTGGGATGATCACTAAGAAATACGTCCTGTTCGGGATGTTTCGGAATCACTCGGGTGCTCGTTAATTCATGTATTTAATTATTAGCACCGTTCGATTTTGTAACGCTACAATGTAATCGCTCCTGAGTAGCACCTGCTAACGTCACTCAACGTAGATATTTTCGTTTTCATTGTAGTATTTCGGCATAAATGTCTTATAAAAGAATTTGGTTTGTTTGATTATTACTGAGGTGGATAAAGCGTCAGGTATCTCCATTCGACACGTTCGCTATTTACGAAGGCACTTCGGGTGTATTCCGAAACATCTACAAATTTACGAATATGCCCCCGGTAATAATACACAATAGCCTTAATATTCATAAAATAAAGTGGTAAATTGATTCACAAACACGGGTTTCGTACAGTTAAATAAATACTTGAGATGGTTTTCGGGGAGAAGGGTTTCATTCCAAACGACAACAAACTACTTAGTGCTTGCTATAGCGGTGTTATTCCATTGTGTTGGCATTTCTTACCAATGCTCGGATATTGCGGCGTCATGCGTCAACATAAATTACAGAAAAGTTGACGGCTAACTTTAAGTTGTAATTGTAATAAAGATTGTGACACTTTTTACGTTGAAATAATAGTAATATTGTGTTAGTTTACGTGGACTCGGCGCAAGTTTGACATTTTGACATATCAAGTAGCCATTTTGTATTTTACAGGACTCCATAGACAAAATGACATGCCACAGACAACTTTAAACTAAAGTATGACTCTTTCTTTTCGACGGTACCTACTTTTTTAATGCCGAAAATTATAACATTATAATGATGTCGGCCAAAATACAAGTTGAAATATTACTTAGTACTTACAAATTCACGTAATACTTAACATTTTTAAAGTATACGAGCATTTATAAAACAATATTTTATGAATATTTCGAAACAAAAGAAATTTAGATAAATATATCATTATCGTTTCTTTATCTACACTCACATCAGTGATGCATAGGGTACTGCAATATTATTTGATTTGCAGCTTAGCTTGACATTTCTATATCTTACAAACAGCATTTTCTCTCTTTTATAAGATACTCTTTCTAAATACTGTATTTTGTTATATTTATTTATACTATGTTTCTTGAATTTTAGGTTAACGTATTTATGTTTTATACGTAGTATGTAAAAACCTCATGAACGAAAAAATTAATAGTAATAAAATATAAATCAAAATTTCACACCTAACTTTTGTTGTAACAAAAATGATCTAGACACACTGCAATCGGATTGCCGGTGGAGTGCCCAATGCATCGCTAGGATTCGAAAAGGGTAGCCATTACTATTTTGAACATTTTCATTATTTATCCTTACCAATTTTGTATCAGTAGATTTATCCAGTCCTGTAGATGTTACAAAATTGATGAAACCAGTCCCAGGTTATCCCAAACTTTTGGACTCAAGTTCATCATCAAACAGCACTGCATGTTAAATTAAGCGCAGCGTATCTTGATTAGCGATTACAGGAAGGTAATAATATGATCACTCTCATGCTTCCGAAGAGGTGGCGAGGCAGTTAAAGTTCGGTGTCCCAGGACACAGAGGTGTCAAAGAGTTGTCTTACAAAGAGGTAATAGATTTGTATAAACAGATCCCCAGATCTATTACAAGATGAAAAATAAAATGAAGACATTTCGTTAGAAAAACTGATAGGCAAAGGTCAATTTTAGTCGGGATCTTGTACTGATTGCAACTGGAGTACTGATTAAGGTGCATATTTATTTGTTTATTTACGAAGATTGTCCATTTATTTCATTCATAAGGTATTAAAATTACATTATATGAATAGTTAAAAACACTTACACAAACTTACCACAAAAAAGAAAGGAAGCATTGACAAACATAAATAGATAGCTTAAGTATATCTTCTCTTCAAGATATTATTTCTAATTATTCAAAATTCTCAACTCACTTGTTGATGCGCCTATACTACTGAGCTCGATAAAATTAAATATCCCAACTAGAAACCTTAGACAAAACTTATTCTTTCACATCGATAACCATAGAACTAACTACGGTTTTCATTCCCCTATGCCCAGAATTCTTAGGTCTGCCAACAAACATACCAGTCTTGATTTCTTTGATAACAAGTTGTCTTCTTTAAAACGATTACTGAATCAAATTCAATTATAAACACCTCTCTCCCGCTTCCACTCCCACCGAGTCTACAATATACCATTGTCTTTCTACGTTCCTTTATAATAATTTTCTAAATATAAATATTTCCTTAAAAATGCCCATTGGGCATATATATAAATAAATAAGGGACATTTACATTATTTAAAAAATGAAATTGGTTTTTTCTAATTATTTTCAGGTTAACAAATAAGAGTTGGATTACAACGCACCCTGCAGCTGCAGAGCGCATAGATGGTTGGAATTCTAAACCCTATTTATGAATTTTAAGTTTGAAATGATTTCGTAGTTTATGACAATGATTAAAATAAAAAAAAACACACATTAGCAGAGTAGTAAGTTAGTCAAGTGTTCATAATAAAGAGTAAACAATAAAGAACCAAATAAATAAAGCACTGTCACATATTATATTATTGTTTACAAGATGAAAGGGACTACGGATGTCCGAGGGGTCTGCCTGGTAACCTAAAACACATTAGCCATATCTTTCCGGGTAATTTCTGGTAGATACGACGCACATATGCACAAAGGGATGAAACCTTTCGTTCCATCAGCTTCGTGTCCGTTTTGAGACGTATAGAGTACCAATCCAACCATTGGTAATCTGAAGGTCAATCTAAGTCGGGATCTTGTACTAATTGCAACTGGAGTACTGATCAAGTTGCAAATAGAGTACCAATCCAACCGTTGGTAATCTGACTGCAATGATGAATGAATAAAAACAACATCTTGGCCTTTTGTATTTTATTTTATATTTAACCACAACACATAACACAATGAATACCAAACATATAAATATATTTTAATTGCTCTCATCCGAGTATTCCTTTCTCTTTCTTCTCTGCTTCCGTTTCTTGCCGGCGGGTCGAGGGTCGTCCATGGGATGGCCAATCAGCATCGAATCGTCCACCTTCTCATGATTCTGAAAGGAAAAATTATTTATATATTTAAAACATCAAGTACAAAAATACACGCACTTCGGCGGACTTATTGCTAAAAGCAATATCTTCCGGCCAGCCAAAATTTTTTTACATTAAAAAAAAGAATAAACATATTTTCACTTCTCTATCCACACCTTGGTACATAGGGCACTGCATTGGCACTCCAATTGCGGAGTATCTAGATCATATTTGTTATATGGAAGGTTAGGTGATCGGTATTACGCTTCAAGTGCCAGTTCAGGAGCATTAAATCGCCTGTTAGAGCAGCGGACTGTAGTTTTGTTTTTTCTTCTAAATGAAAACAGGTTGAGTTAATTTGATCTTCCTTTATTTCCTTGACAAGCCCATCTACTACATGAAGCGAGCTGCAAGTCGGAGGTCAGGCTCGGTGTCGACTCCTCAGAGTTCAAATGGAAAGGAGTCGATCCCCGTGCGTTCCTCGTATATATGAACTACGGAAACGCACGAGGTACCTATTTCAAAATGTGTAGCAATATTAATTAGGTACTTGACAGAGATCCTAACATCAACTTTAAAACAAATATTTCACATCGAGCCTGCCAGGAATCGAACCCAGAGCCTCGAGCGTGGTAGGCACTCGTGTCAACCACTACACTAAAAGGTCGACTCAACTCCGCTCGATTTCCTTTTTCAGGATTTTTATCTGAGATTACTCCCATGGTTAACTATCGAGTCAAAAAGGTATCATTCAGAATTCTGGTTCTATTTCAAGCACAGAAAACTGTATTCTTCACCCGCTTGGACACAGACAACTATACCCCGTACATAGAGCTAAGTTAAATTACTATTTAAATATTGAAAAATGAGGAAGTTCAGTGCTACGGAAAATCAGATATAAATGTGTTCTTACAAGCAGTAAAATTTAGAGCATTTAATTATAAGGAATTTTCTCAAAAATGCATGAAAAAAATTAATGAAAATGAACTATGTTGAAATACGTCACATCAACAACTAATCGATTGAACGTAGTTATGCAGAAAGCAGCCAGCCATAGAAAAGTGAAACTGAGATAATAGCACTTTTGTGAAAAGAGTGAATTATCAAATCTATACAACTGTTAGAATGTATTTGACTTTAACAAATGATAAACAATTAATACATTACTTTTTTTGATATTTTAAACAAGAATCTAATTATTCAATCTTACCAATTTAGGTGCGAAGGTTTTCACGGTCACTGTTATCAATATGAGTGAGTGAGTCTCAGTTTACCCTGAAGATGACTCCTGCAATGGTAGCCGAAAAATCGGCACAAATCCAACACATACGGTATCACCCAAAAAAGAAACATATTGAAGAATCTAATTATGAATTAGACCAGTTTCAATGATTTTTAAAGTACCGTGAGATTTTTCTAGTGCTGTGGGTATTTTCTGCAAATTAAGAAATGGAGTTTTACGTTCAATAAAAGTGTTGTGATAGATTTTCGGTTGTTATATTTTTCAACGTTTAGTATTTTTTTTTTTTCCGAAAAATTATAGTGATGATAATACGATACCTAAAAATATTTTTTTTTTAACGTAATTTGATAGTTAATAAACAATTTGCCATTTTTGAAAATTCACGGAACTTCCGCATTGTGTATTACCCTCGCGTGGTGTTTGGCGAGTTCGGAGCGGCAGGAGAAAGCGGAGCCGCATATGCGACACGCGTGCGGCCGCTCGCGGAGGTGAGTGCGGCGCACGTGGTGCTCCCGAGCGGAGCGGATGTGGAAGGTCTTGGGGCACTGCGGGCACGGGAACTCCAGCTCCCCCCCGTGAGTCTGGAAGTCAGGAAGTCATAGATAAAATGGACTTTTGAATTAAAGCGTTAAGTATGCAGTTCCACTATATAAGGTCTACGGAAGGTTGGATGAAGAGATACAAGTTAAGAAAATAAATATTTATTGCAATGGTAAAATGTTCAGTGCTACGAAAAATTGGGTAGAAAAAAGGTTTTCTCGCATGCGGTACAAGTTAGAGCATTTAATTAGAAGGCAAAGTTTCTCCAAAATGCATAAAAATAGATTAATAAAAATGAACTGCTTCGAAACGTCGAAGGTTCACGTGAATATGTTCCAACAATAACCGTTTAATTAGAACACTTTTCATATTCATATTTATTATTTATTTATTGAAACACTTTATTTATATATAAATATATTTTTGTCAGCCTCGTGGTGTAATGGTTGGCGCGTATGCTGCCATGCGAGAGGTCTCGGGTTCGATTCCCAACATGGTTGACATGAAATATTTATTTCAAAGGGTGTTTTAACACTAGAATATTTCATAGGCCCCTGGACTGGCGCCTGATGCGTAAGACTGATCATCTTACCTTCATGTAACAAAAATGATTAAGATACACTGCGATTGGTGTACCGATGCAGTGCCCAATGTATTGGTGCACCATTAGGTGCGGAAAGGGAATGATAATGATGATGAAATACATCATGTAGTTTCAGGTTCAGTGCTAAAATACTGCGTTTATTGGAAAAAAATAAAAAAGGAAAAACTCAAATATTCAGGAAGTGACATTTCAATGTAAATAAAGAACGCCCCTCTTTATTTACATTTAAGTCAAGATTGAAATGTCACTATTTAAATATATAAATAGTTTCTTTATCCTTCTTCTTTCCTTCCCATCCCCTCTCCTCTCTTCATAGTATAGTTTAAATTTTTTTACATATTTTTATTTTTGTCAATCTTTGTTTTTAATTTTTGCATAAAATTGTAAGATTCAATACGTCCATTTATTTGTAATTTTCTCAAACTAAACGGTTTGGGTAGGTAGGAAGAAATATGCCCGCCCTTATATGTACGAGTATATATATTGTTTATGTATATAAAGTGTTAAATAAGTAAATAAATAAATAAGAAGAAAAACGTTCGATAGTAAATTGTAAGAAAACAATAATGAGCAGACAAGGGAAGGGTATCGAGTAGAAAAGTACTGGAAAACTTACCACTTTAAGATGCCTCGATAGGCTAGAGTTGGTGGGATACCTCTGCTTGCAGTGTGTACACTCGAATGGTTTCTCTCCTGTATGAGTGCGTATGTGCGCCTGGAGGCTAAAGGACTGGTAGAAACTCTTAGGGCAGAATGTGCACTTGAACGCCTTCCCTTTCATCGGCTTGAGATGTGTTTTGGAATGGATCTTCAACAGCAACTCCGACCCGAACGACTTCTGGCAGTCCAGGCAGGGGAAGTTCTTGTCCTCGCAGTGGGTGGGCATGTGCCTCTGCAGGCTGTGCATGAACTTGAAGGTCTTGGGGCACTGGCTGCACATGAAGCGGTTGCCCTGGCTGTGCGACAGCATGTGGCTCGTCAGGTACGCGGTGTTGGTGAAGGTCTTGCCGCAGATGTTGCAACCTTTGGGTACTGCGAAGTGCAGCCGAGTGCGATGGTTTAGCAGGCTTCGTTGACTTCTGAAAAATAGAATGTTATTATTACTATTAATACGATGGGCGAGCAGCTGTTAGCTAGTATATTTGGTATTTAGTTTTGTTCAACTTTTATTTATAATTTTTACCGGTGACCGGGTTTTGTCGTGACCAACATCGTCAGACTGGTGGGAGACTAAGCAAATTTCTATGTTATATACAAATGCAAGCGGGGATTGTAAATCATGATTTTATATAATTATGGGTAATTCAGAATACCTGAAACTAGTCGTGTTATAATATATTAAACTCTTATGTGGTAAAAATTACAAATTATTTCATTTTAAACAAATTAAAAATTAATGTTTCTTTTTTGGGTGATACCGTATGTGTTGGATTTGTTCCGACGTTTCGGCTACCATTGCAGGAGCCGTCTTCAGGGTAAACTGAGTGTTTTGTAGAAAAAAGTGTGTGTTTAAGTACTAGTAATTTGTACCGTGTCGCAGTCGGCAGTAGGCACATTTCTATTCATTTTTGTAGTATGTAGTGCTGGGAACCATGTTGAGTTTAATTTAAGCCCGTCGTCTTTGTTTATGTTTTTTCTACAAAACACTCAGTTTACCCTGAAGATGGCTCCTGCGATGGGAGCCAAAACGTCGGAACAAATCCAATACACACAGTATCACCCAAAGAAGAAACATATTGATAACAGTGACCGTGAAAACCTTCGCACCTATTTAAATTTAAAATGTTTCTCCACAAAGTAAATGCTGAAACAATAAAAAATATAATAAAAATGTATTTGAATTACATGTATTTGTATGTAAATTTTGTTAAAACTATAACAGGGACCGCTGGTTGGTAGTTCCTTTGATAGCCATGTCCAAAGTGGAATAAAACTATATACGTATTTTTATTACTATAATTAAAATGCAGTTCCCCAAGAAACGTCAGTAGAAAAAACTCAACCTTTTAGTAGATTTGGTACTATTTATTTAGCTATGAGAATATTTGGTGTAGTAACTTCTTTTAAAAAACACGCACTATCCTGGATTCAAACTAAAGATATGAACTCTTTTTTTCTATGATATATTTTGTAGCCCTTTAATAATAAGGAATATTTTTATGTTTCTTTCAATATTTTTTATTTCCTTTTTTAATTACTATAAAAAAAAAATATCATATAATCTTTTATTTAATATTTTATTTTCTCTTTATTATGTTAAACAAAAACATTATAACTGTCTATTTATTATAGGAGCAAAAATTCATCTACATTTTCTTGTATACCCACGAACAGGCCAAGCCTTTGTGGGATTTTCTGTTTACTATTTTTACTATTAATATGTATTTCATTGCTATGTAATTATCCTTTATTTTTTGAATACTCTGTTTTACCTCTTATGTATATTGTAAAAAAAACAAAAAAAATAAAAAATAGTAAGGCATAGCCCTGAAGGAGTGACGATATATCTCACCGGTAAACCTGGTTACAGATGTCACACGGGAACTCTCCATCGCCGTCCTCTTCCTTGGTGTCATCGTCCGCGGGCTCGGCTTTGACAATTTTCTTCTTCTTCTTGGGAGCCAAACTGCTGGCTTCGATGGCCTCCTTCGTCGGTCCGAATGTGTGCCACTTGTAGTGAACTAAAAAACTTCAAAAACATATTCGTTCAGATCTCCATTCGCATGTAAAACGTTTCCCATATATGTTGTAATATCACGGGGCAATTACTATGTGCAACTGTGTAGATAACTTCAAAATCAGGATTTTTGAGTTAGCCACATAAACTTATCTTCCTCCACGAATGCTACAAATAGACAGGTCCTATCAATTCAAACAATATTATGATGATTTTAATGCGTGACTTTTCTATTTGCAGCATTCACAGATATAGAGGATACAAAAATGTATTTTTAATGGTTGACCTTAATTTTTTTATTTTGAAGTCACCTGGTTGTAGTAGTTACCCCACACACAATAACATGTTAATCTTAATAACTTCCTAGGGGTTAAATCCAATCTTTGTGTACAAATATTTGAACCAACTGAAATTATTGATAATTTGTTTTTTTTTTTTAATACATATTTAAGAAAAATGTTAATAGACTATCAAACTAAACTAAAAATATATTTATTGTACTCGTATTATCAGCGCTATGATTTTTTTTGAAATTTCATATTTCTGAAATACTCCGTGTGTGTAGTCTCAAGTTCTCTTCTGCTCCTTCTCGGTCAGTTCTGCCGATTGGTCCGTTGACAGTAAATAAACCGGAAATCTTTCACAACTCTCTTATCATCGGTTGATTCATATGAACTTGTGACGTCGTTCATATGTTATGAACTAATAATGGTATTATTACATTCTGTTTTTCTCTTTATTTCGAATATATTTTTTATTCTTATGTATGTTGGAAATTATCGAATTATAAGAATCGGGTTGTGGTCCTGTGGCTAGTGTTGCGGACTCACGGATCAGAGGTCCGAGGTTCGAACCCCATTCTACTCCAACTTGATTTCCATTTTCTAAAAGGGAGTTATTTACAAATATTTAGGTAAATTATAAGAATGCTAATATTTCTTTCTTTAAAAAAATAAATAACTATAACAGTGTGAGTCACTCTCCAAGCACCGGAGCTAGTCTTGTTTTTGGAAAGTTACAGTTATAAGATTGACTGAGTATTTAAAAGTAGATTGTAATAAAAAAAAAACATGCATCATTTTATGTAAAAATATTAATAAACAAATAAAATAAAAAATGTTAATGTGTGTGGCTTTTGACGGTGACCTGTGGAAAATTCCTCAAAACAGAATATAAAACACAAAATACATTTGACGTTTGTTAAAATTCGCAAACCCTTAAACAGCCATTACGCTTCCAGTGCCCGGGCTTGAGACATATTCGTAAATAGCAGACGTGTCGGATGGAGACACCTGACGCATTATCCACCCCAGTAATAACCGAAACATTTATGGCGTAGTTGAGATACTACATTGAAAATGAGAATGTTTAAGTTGAGTGACGTCAACAGGTGCTACTCAGGGTCGATTTGTGTTGTTACATAATCAAAGAGTGCCAATAATGAGATACGAGCGCCGGAGTGATTCCGAAACTTTCGGACGGGAGACGTATTTCCAAGTGATACCGAAGCGTCCCGAAAACTCACCGTTTTGGGTGTGTGAACACTAGCTCGCAGAACGCGCACGTGTAGAGCACCGCCCCGCCGCCGCCGCTCTCCCCGCCCCCCTGCGCCGCTCCGTAGCTGAGCTCCGCCCCCGGGTCCGCCGCCCCCGCCGCCAGCAGCGCCCCGCAGCGCTCGTCGCCCCTCCGGAGGCCGTGCGGGTCGCCGGAGAACGGCTCCTCGCACTCGCTCTCGTTCTCGTTGGGAGCGACTCCCAGATTCTCGTACTCCCGCCTCACTTTTACTTCGCGCAGATCTTCGTCCGAATCGTACATGTTACACACGAAAGATTAACAAATTTGAGCTTAAACGTTCGTAAAACGCAATCCTCATATCGTACGCTTATTTTCATTCATTATTTCGTACGTAAATTCCGTATATTTAATGCTATTTTCGAGATAATACGATATTATCGCGGAATGTGACAGCTATCGCATTTGACGTTTATTTTGACATTTGACAGTCTTGACACCTATTTAGGGATGCCCGCTGTAAAAAAACTCGCTACATTTTACGAAATGTTTTGTAATTCTCGCTACTTTTTTTACAAAACTTTTAGTTTTTGCCGACCCGTTCAATCATTTTATTTTTACGATACAAACAATAATTTGCAAGCGAGCTGAGAAATTATGTATTTAAATTAGTACTGTTATTATATAGATTGTCGGCGTCATTTGCCTACCATGCAAGAGGTCTTGGATTCGATTCCCGACATGGTTGAGATGAAATATTATTTGAAAGGGTGTTTTTACACTAGAATATTTCAAGACTGGTACCTGAAGCGTAAGACTGATCACCTTACCGCCATGTAATAAAAATGATCAAGATACGCTGCGATTGGTGTACCAATGCAGTGCCATATGCACCATTATGTGTGGAAAGGGGATGATGATGATAATATAGATTTAATTTTTTGATTATTTGAGTCGTTCGTTATCAAACCCCACCATGAAAAATTTTCAACAAAACCTAGGAATCACAAAAAAACATTTCAATATATTATTGGCACTCAAACGCAAATATGGTTTTGATTTTTTATATGACATAGTGGAGTTTGAAACAAATTGATAGCATCATTTTTTATGTGTAATTACATTAAAAAACTTTTTTTTCATTTTCGATAGAGGTTTAAATATTTAATTATTTTATTTATTGTATCAATTTTATATTTGAATGAATATTTGCTTGTATATTTTCAATAACTTGAAAAATTATCCGTCCTGAAGATGGCCAAGATGCTTGACTCAGGCACGGTTTTCCAGTAAGGACACAAAAATTAAATGTAATTGTTTCAAGCCTGGGTGATCTGTGCTGTAAGTCGCAACTGTAATTGATTTTTCTGGACTATTGTGGTGTAAAAAAATATTTGTATATACTGACAATACTCACATATGTCAATTAC
Source organism: Micrasema longulum (assembly GCF_059751315.1). Classification (NCBI taxonomy): domain Eukaryota; kingdom Metazoa; phylum Arthropoda; class Insecta; order Trichoptera; family Brachycentridae; genus Micrasema; species Micrasema longulum. Next base: position 54,828 of record NW_028278096.1, read on the forward strand.
TTCAATAGCGTTTTTGAAAACATAATTTTTTTAATATGGTACTGTGTCTTCATAATTATTTAAGCATAAAATATGTTCCTGTTAATAAAATGATTATTAAAAAATGCATTCACTTTTAAAAAATATTTCCGATACCCATCGATTAATTATAAAAATATCTGTTTTATGTAAAATAAAATTTGTCTATTATATTTAAGTTCAAAGTTCATTAATACAATTACTCTTATTAAATGACTCTTTACTTATCTACTCTGTTGTGTCAATCAATATTTCCGCGAGCACAATAAAATTTTAGAGAAACTAACTGATTGCTTTTATTTTTACCTTACATTTGTGTTATGATTATATTTTTTCCCATCGTGCAACATTACGCGGCGATATCACGAATGCGCGCGGTGAAAGTAGGGCACAGTGGGGTGATTTTTGGACACAGTCGGATGTATTCAAATATGATTCTACGCTCCTTCTGGACTATTCTTAATTCTATGATAATATGTAATAAGTAAATTTGCTGCAACAGAGGGAAAACATTAACTTGTGTAGCCTTGTAACTTGTCGTTGGCTGGTTTAAGTGGCCACTTTACACACTGTGTAACCATTCTGATAACTATCAAGTATGGAGTTTGCTCAGTTTACTAAGGCAACTCTTGTAAGTTCAGTCGTCACACATTCGATCTGTGGACAAGCCACAGGAGTAGGTATTTCTAATCAGTACTCGCACAAGGGTCTAAAGCGGATAGCCACTTTGCTCAGTGAGATGTATTGACACGACTTACCTCTCATTTTCCACACAACACATCCATTTTGGCGAAATCGCAACAATTACTTAACTTCAAACATTTGTGTTGTATAATATGCCTCCGTGATCTGGTCTCCCTTCTATGTAGGCCGGATAAATCATATCGAATCGGTGCAACATCGTATGCTAAGAAAAGTAGCGTGGCCAATCATCCATTCTCGAGAGGGGAGACTACACTTGCGGAGAAATGGAGTCAATGTTCAAAATCTCAAGTCTTCAAAAACGTAGAAATAACATCGACTCCATATTTACGTTTAATTTACTGAATGGCTTAATTGTTGTACCATCGTTACTGGAACAAGTGGCATTCAATGTTCCAATCCGTCGGTTGCGAAATAATAATGCGCTGTTCCTCGATCAACACAGCACAAACTATGGTTCGCATGCGCCAATGTCCCGATTGTGTCGTATTGTAAACTCGAGACAAGATCTGGACTTTTTTGGTGTAAGTCTTTATAGATTTAAAAATTCACTAAGATGGACCGGATCTTGTCTTGAGGTAGTATTTTTTTTTTCGTCCTAGCTATAATTTTATTTGATTAGTGCCTGTATTTATTATAAGAAATTGTATTTACCATCGTTAGAATGGACTGCAGAAGTCCGTCAAATAAATAAAAATTCCAAACCCCTTCGTAACAAAAAATTTTGATGTAATTTTACTAATAAAAAAATATACTTTCAATTTCTGAGGGTTTAAATTTTAAAATTTCAATTGTTTTAAACTCCAATTCAATTACAGAAAAAAGTTTGAGTTGCGGGCCAAAACCCTATGTAAGTTCAAATGCTTTTTGAGTTTTGTTGAAAATCGAGGAGTTCGGAAGTGATTAATTTTTTTATTTCACCTTTTTGGGTGCAATCTGGCTTTAGTTAATCCAGAAAGGCCCCGAATATCTGAAAAGCCGCGAAAATCTAAGGATTTTATTAACTAATGTTAATTTTAATAAATGAATAGTGTGCAGGAATGGGATATAAATGAGGAGACAAGAAACGGTCAATATTGAATATATTTTGTATCTTATTTTACAAATGTAATTGGATGTTTGTCCAATATTATTGAATAGTGTACCTAATACAATTAAGATGATAACTTTAGATTTTACAGTAATATATGCTTATACAAATAATCACAGCAGTCTTTAACATAATCATTACACTGAATGACTCAAAAACGACCTCCGTTTATTCAAGAATTAATTCTCTTCTACTTATAATTAGGAAACAAAACGCATCTCCATGAATCTTCAGAAATAGCAATAAAATAAGAAAATAAATCAACTGGCAACACTAGAATTTCATTCAACAAATGTCGCACAAGCTATGCCCTTTATTTAAACATTTTTGGCATTGTTTTTAACCAGATTGTAAAATGGCGGCTACAATTTTAAAACCTTTGATAAAAATCCTAAATCAACCCCACACCAAAGCTACAGTAGTAAATTTCGACATTGCTAAGTATTTATCTTTTCCGACTGAAGATTCACGAGAGCAAATGAATTTGGTAATGGAATGTACCGCGAAACCTGCGCACAGGGTTCATATCTCTATACACTTTAAAAAATAGTAATTCTGCGTTAAAAACAAACAGTCGTAGGTGCCCTTTTACGTGTAAGGGAATATATATCATTACGCACGAAAATTGCACATGAAATAAATCGCATATCGCTCGAATGAGATTTAAGTAAATTTAACAAGATTAAAATTAATTATAAATTTATATTTATTATTTACAATTGATCATTCTAAATGTTTTCTTTTTTACTGTATCAATTATTAATTAATAGGCACTGCAAGAAGAAGTTAATTATTTCATATTATTATTTAATTAATTCATTCATTTTGTGCATTTCATGTATATTAATAACCAACTTATTTATTAATTTGTTGACAAGTCCATTATAATTACCTTGAATTTATAACAAATCAAGTACATTTATAATATTATGTCAGTTAGATATCAGAATCAGATTAGATTTGAATCAAGCGTGATAATCTGTCACTTGGAAAAAATCAAATATGACAATCTATCACTCGGAACAAATCAAATGTGATCATCTTAAATATAAAATAAATCAAATACAACAATATTTTTTAATTTGAAACAAATCAAATGTGATGATCTGAATTTAAAAATCAAGCCTGATGATCTATCACTTAGAACAAGGCAAATAATACGATCACCTTGAATTTAAAGCAAATCACGTACAAAGATAAATCTTTAATTTAAAGCAAATGAAATATGATAATCTGTAATTTAAAACAGAGTGCGATAGCTTGTCACTTATAACATTTCAAGTATGATAATAATCTGCCGCTTGAAACAAATCAAGAATGATAATCTGTCATTCGGAACAAATCAAGTGTAATAATCTGCCACTTGGAACACATCAAATTTGATAATCTCTAATTCAAAACAAACGAAGTGTGATAATCTACCATCAAGTTTGGTAAATAATCTGTCCCTTTAAACAAATAAAATATGATCATCTGCGCCTACGTTAAAATACTAAAATAAATATATCGTTGTTTAACAACTCGCGACTATGATCTGTAATTCGGAACAATCACAATCAAATGTTTGTGATAACATCAATACAGTGGCTGGAACAAGAAACCGAGTTATTCAGAATAACTCATTTATGAAAATCTAAAATTTCCTTCTAATATAATTATCTTTAATTTCAAATTGATTTAGTAAATTAATAATTAATAAAAACAAGTCAAATCTATAAGGTAACGATATTTAAAAGAAATTTAGAACAAGTATAATAAAGAATATGTAATTTTCAGTATTATAACTGAAGAGAAATGAATACTAAACAAAATTATTGAATTCACAAAAAAAAATGGGCGGAAGAATTTAAGAAATACGGATGTTCCAACGTAGGCAAAACGGTGAATGTTTACATTACAATATAATTTTAACGAGCCGACAGGTCATAAGCTCCGTAAATGCCTCGGCTTTCATATTCTCATCTTATCTAGGTTAACATATTACAACAGAGATGAAGAACATTTTAAAGAAAGTAATATAGAAGTCTAGGCATCTACCTGTCATTGGCTGGCTTCAGTGGCCACTTTACACACTGCGTAACATTCACCATTCTGCCCATGACAGGTCATAAGCCCTGTAAATGCCTGGACTTATATTACCTTCTTTAAAATTTTCTTCATCTCTGTTGTAATATGTTAATGTTAACAGCTCCCCGGGGAGTTGAATCCAGTCCTCGTCTACAAAAATTTGGACAAAATCAAAATATTATCTAGGTTGTCTAATATGTATATTCAGCGTCGTAGCCCTGGCAAGATTAGAATTTTGCGCCCGAGACATGTTTTCTACAAAGAGAAAGAGCAAAGAAGGCCGTGCGCTCCCACGACGGTTGCGCCCCGGCCGACACCGCGCTGCGACGCTGAAATCTCAAAATATTTCTGCGCTCACGACGAACTTCGATTGAGTAACCGCGCACGAAAACGGGTGGCGGAGCGGGGATGCAAACCTCGGACCTCTGATCCGAAGCGCGGCGACCGAAAATATATATTATTTAATTGAAATAGGTCCCAAAAAAGTGAGTGATTGCGTTTTGGAAATGGGGCCGCGGAAGAATAGGGTGTTTTCACAAATCGGAAATAATTTAGAAAATACACGAGATATTTAGAGCATATTTGAACGTAGTTATGCAGGAAGCAGCAATAACACTTTTGTGAAAAGAGTGAATAATCAAATCTACACAACAGCCGGAATGTTTTTAACCTTGACAAATGATAAATAATGCGTAGATTAGTTTTTTTTTAAATACAAAGAAGAATTTAATCACGCATTTTGACCAGTTTTAACGATTTTAAAGTCTGGCTGACAACATAACCTTAGAAGTGCGTTTTGCAAGATACAGCCAGCCCTAGTGAAACTCTGATGTATATTTATATTGGGGCACTTGATTGTAAAGAATCACTTACAGTAAAATCTCGTTTTTATGTTTTCCCGCCGAAATATTTAGGTCCCATTTTTTTCTCCCCAATTAATGTTTTTTACGTTTTTAATAACCCCGGTTTTACGTCGAATTTTTTTTCATAACTCATTCGATCTTTCAAAGGACGCGCCGGGGCGCCGCCGCTTGAATGGAGAATAAAATCGAGGTAAATAAAAAAATGTCTAAATTATTGTCTCAAGCTAAATTCAAAATAGGAGCAGCGTAATTAACCATTTTGTTTAAGTGTCTAATTTTGACATTTTACGAAATAGTGACATGCAGTTGACGCATGTTTAGGAAGAGTAGTCCTCGCATTGATAAATTATGTATATTTTTTTTAATTAAAAAAAAAATAACACATTGCAGTATTGTTTGAAAAAATACAAAATATTTTTAATTATATCATTGGTAAATGTGAATAATCCCCAATCATGGCAGTTCTTACAATTTTTCTACCGTACATTTAAAATTCTAAATTTTGTAATAGTTATATTTTAATGAAATTTCCTTTTCCATACATTTTTCATTTCCTCAGTTTTACACTTTTTTTGTTGCTCCCTTGAAAAACGTAAACAGGGGTTTTACTGTAATTCATTTGTCATAATTACATAAAAAAATAATTGAATTACATGTTAGAGGAATTTTGGTGATTTTTTAAAGTCTGGCTTGACCACACAACCCAAAATATGCATTTTGCGGAAAACAGACAAATCTTATTGAATGATACCTCATTCAAACTATGAATGAAGGTACGAGTGTGTATGTTTTTTTAATTATAGGCATTTTTAAATGAATTAATTAATAAAATTAAAACACTTTTGTATTTATCGACTTTAATTAATTTAAGGAAACTAGATTTCTGGAGGCATTAATCTTCCCATCAGCGTTTATGCTGTAAGGTTTTTCTAGTGCTGTGGGTGTGTAAATTGAGAAATGTCATTTTTTAAGGTGATTATTATAGTTTTTTGCATGAAAGCGGCCTGGCTGTTTTCAGCAGAACATAGAATCGACCTTAACACATCCGATAACACCAATTTCTGCATAACTACGTTCATTTGAGGCGTGTTAAAACAAAGACAACAATCTCCACCATCGGTCTGAAATGAGTTGGATACGACGACAGATAGAGAAACTGACAACTGCTAGGGATTCGGACCACAAATGGCGGGGCCGTATCTCCACATTTTCGATCTCATGTAACAACTTGTTCCGCACCAACAATGGCAGTGTCCTCTACGTAACAGGAAAAAGGCAAACCAAAACCATCTATTGATCTTTCTGCGCCGTCAGGTATTGACATGGCTGTTCCCAGCAGGCCGTGAAATTTCAGCCAATTTTCGGAAACTCCCATTTGAACCGCTGTCGTGTCGATAATTAAAACAATTCCTCGTGTCCTAGTATTTCATCAAGCTTCTGTCGGATGCCTTCGGGTGTACGAAATCTTAAATCATTCGGAATACTCGACCTCGACGCGTGAAATGCGTACAAAGGCACGCGCTATTTTAGTACGACCGGCCCTGCGATCACGGAAACGGAGAGAGCATTAACGCGCTTACGACACGTCGGTTTTATTAATGGATTTTTATTTGTTAATAGACTCTTAAACTGAGCCAAAATTTAAAGAAAATAATTTATGTGTTATATTATCAGAGCGATGGTTTTCTAAAATTTTGTAATTTTGAAATTACTCCGCCCATGACGTTACAAGTTCTCTTCGGTAAGTTCTGCTGATTGGCAAATTGGCTTCCCATAAACCGGAAATCCATCACGACACTATCATTGATCGATTCCGATGAACAAGTGACGTCTTTCAAGTTAGTTAATTTTTAATCTTCTTTTCATACATTTTACAAGAACACCATACAATTTAGTGCACTAAATTTAATCGCATCGTTTCGTGGGACGGCGATGGTTTCGTTAAAGCAAACGTCCATTTAAGTAGCCAGAGTGTCGCTAGAAATAAAAAATTAAAGAGATGTTATAATAACAAATAAAGCGAACGGCTTTGCTGGACATGTTCAACTAAGTTTTTAATGCGATTCCAATTCACTGTTATTTCAAAAGTAAAAAAAAGTGATCTTAATAGTAAATTTGATGTTTTCTTTCAAAACATTGCCTAATCCGAATTTCCACATATCCGGATAACGTCTGGCACTCATTAATCCGGATAAGAGGAGTTTTACTGTATTAACTGATATTATAAATTATCCTCGCAGTCTGGGAAAATACTAAAAAAACATTTATTGCGTATTACATAAAACTAAATATGTGGAGAATACCGTCTTTGTTTTATAATGCCCCATTTTTATGCCTGCTTTGTTTTATCACGCCCCATTTTTACGCCATCTTTGTTTTATCAAGCCCCATTTTTACGCCTGCTTTGTTTTATCACGCCCCATTTTTACGCCATCTTTGTTTTATCACGCCCTATTTTTACGCCTGCTTTGTTTTATCACGCCCCATTTTTACGCCATCTTTGTTTTATCACGCCCCATTTTTACGCCTGCTTTGTTTTATCACGCCCCATTTTTACGCCATCTTTGTTTTATCACGCCCTATTTTTACGCCTGCTTTGTTTTATCACGCCCCATTTTTACGCCATCTTTGTTTTATCACGCCCCATTTTTACGCCTGCTTTGTTTTATCACGCCCCATTTTTACGCCATCTTTGTTTTATCACGCCCCATTTTTACGCCTGCTTTGTTTTATCACGCCCCATTTTTACGCCTGCTTTGTTTTATCACGCCCCATTTTTACGCCATCTTTGTTTTATCACGCCCCATTTTTACGCCTGCTTTGTTTTATCACGCCCCATTTTTACGCCATCTTTGTTTTATCACGCCCTATTTTTACGCCTGCTTTGTTTTATCACGCCCCATTTTTACGCCATCTTTGTTTTATCACGCCCCATTTTTACGCCTTCTTTGTTTTATCACGCCCCATTTTTATGATTCTAATGATATATTGTATAGAATACATTTATAATTTTCGGAATACAAAACCAGCTAATACAAAACGGTTCGCAGTTGGCGTCATGTCATTTTGACTCCCGAATTCTCAACAGCTTTATCACTGTTAAAAAATATTTAAATAATTGTTTGTATAATCTTATATAATAATTGACCTAACAGTTCAAGTTTGAATATTTATATTATATGTACAGATTATATACAGTGTTTTATTGCACAAGGCAGGAACTAAATATTTAATTAAATATAAATAATATTTTGTCAAAATTTACAGTTAGACCGACGCGTCGCATTCGGACACGCAGAAAAAGTGACTGTCGAAATCTTTACAAGATCTATTCTGAACAAAAGTATTAGTAGATTGAGTTTCCCTACCGTGAGATCTTTAAATTTTATATCGTAAATTAAAATTGAGGGTTATTTATGTACATAGCTTCTTATTTAGTTCAAGTTAAATCACTTTCAAAAAATTTATATGCCTACCGGCTTCAGAAAACGACTACTAGAAATGTTGAAAAATTTGACTGGACATAAAATTCAGTGTGGTAAATTTAAGCAAGATATGAAGTTTAGTGTATAAATGTGAACTGGATATGAAATTGAGTGCATAAATGTAACTGGATATGAAATTTGATCTATAAATGTAAATAGGATATGAAATTGAGTGCGTGAATGTGAGCTGGGTGTGAAACTGTTGAAAAATTTGACTGGACATAAAATTCAGTGTGGTAAATTTAAGCAAGATATGAAGTTTAGTGTATAAATGTGAACTGGATATGAAATTGAGTGCATAAATGTAACTGGATATGAAATTTGATCTATAAATGTAAATAGGATATGAAATTGAGTGCGTGAATGTGAGCTGGGTGTGAAACTGTTGAAAAATTTGACTGGACATAAAATTCAGTGTGGTAAATTTAAGCAAGATATGAAGTTTAGTGTATAAATGTGAACTGGATATGAAATTGAGTGCATAAATGTAACTGGATATGAAATTTGATCTATAAATGTAAATAGGATATGAAATTGAGTGCGTGAATGTGAGCTGGGTGTGAAACTGTTGAAAAATTTGACTGGACATAAAATTCAGTGTGGTAAATTTAAGCAATACATGAAATGTAGTGTATAAATGTAAGCTAGATATGAATATTGGGTGCATAAATGTGAGCTGGATATGAAATTATGTGCATAAATGTCAGTTGAATATGAATTGGATGTATAAATAGGATATAAAATTGAGTGCATAAATGTGAGCTGGATATGAAATTAAGTGCATAAATGTAAGCTGAATATGAATTGGATGTATAAATAGGATATAAAATTGAGTGCATAAATGTGAGCTGGATATGAAATTAAGTGCATAAATGTAAGCTGAATATGAATTGGATGTATAAATAGGATATAAAATTGAGTGCATAAATGTGAGCTGGATATGAAATTAAGTGCATAAATGTAAGCTGAATATGAATTGGATGTATAAATAGGATATAAAATTGAGTGCATAAATGTTAGCTGGATGTGAAACTGTTGAAAAATTTGACTGGATATAAAATTCAGAGTAGTGAATTTGAGCGAGATAAAAAATTTGATGTATAAATGTAAATTGGATATGAAATTAGTGCATAAATGTGAGCTGGATATGAAATTAGATGTATAAATTTAAACTAGATATAAAAGTCTTGAAGCAAAATTTAAGCTGGACATAAATGAAAATGATTTGAATAATTTTACTAATTAAAATTAATTTAAAACAATAAAAAAATGCGTTTAAAAGGAAATTAAGATAAATGGAATGTAGCCATAAAAAATACAACGTTTTAACAAGAGGATGGCACGGGAGGCTCCTGTGCGCAGGAGTGAGTGAAAAGCCCGGAGGTTGTTTGTGGACACTGTATACTCCAACTGGGAAACGGACATGGATAAACGAAGGAGAATTAAACGTGTGTCCGCGCGGATGAAGATTACAGTTGTGCGTGAGAAATAGAAGTGTTGATTAGATTGCTACACTTAGGTGGAAATCTTGAAAAAGGAAATCGAGAGGGAAAAACGTCTGCATCGTACTGTAGTGGTTGGCGCGTTCGCCTACCATTTTTGAGGTCCAGGGGAAGATTGACATGAAATAATTATTTTCAAAAGTGGTTTTCGACTGACATTTTGCTGTCCATGGACTGTCACTTGAAGCGTAAGATTTATCACCTCGCCTTCACGTAACAGATGATCGATACATCGCATTAGATACAACAATGCTGCGCCCTATGCACCACAGGGTCTGATGATGAAGATGAAATGAGTTTATATAAAATAATTTATATATTGAAACCGAATATAGAAAAAAAAAAAACACAATTTATGGACGCATGTATCTTATACAATAGGATAATGTAATTTAAACTTCCTAACTAAATTATAACCTAAAATAAATTTATTTACAAAATGTACAAGAAATTAAAAAACAATACAAAAAAAACAAAACATTTTGATATATTACTCCTAGGCGTTCATATAAAAAAAGATAAAATCGGCACTCGGTATAAGGCGCCACCTGTGGACGACGAATGCATTTTATTCAGCCGAGACACAAACCAAAATCAAAATATTTTCAAATTTGATTCATAGATGGCACAAATTATTTACCTACTAAAAATTGTACAATTTTAATTGTCCTATTTACCGGTGTATCGGGCAATACTAAATATTAATTGTTTCATCGAATGAAGTTTAATTTGGTGTCGCACGATACGTAAGCTGAATTTACCATTGCAAAACCCGTAAGTTGAATTTGCAATCGCACAATTATTGGTAAGTCGAGTTTATCGTCACACATTTCTCAATTTTAAATTCATTTTTAGTCATTTTCAAGCAGCGTCACAATATCTAAATATAAATTAATGTCACACAATTTTAAAGTTGTATTACCAACATTCGGCAAATGTAATTTAACCACGGTACTTTAAATAAGTTTTTTTACCAACAATTTGTAAGTTCAATTTACACAACTAATTTTTATAAGTTGAATTTTTAAACAATTTATAAGTTGCACATACCCGTTTTAATTTCATAAGTTGAATTTACCAATCATTTATGAGTTGAATTTACCAACCATTTAGAAGTTGGATTTACCCATAGTACAGTTATATATTTAATTTACGAACCATTTTGAATTTACCCATCATACTGTCGTAAGTTGAATTTACCAACCATTTATAAGTTGAATTTACCGATCATACTAAAGTAAGTTAAATTTAGCAAAAATCCATACGCAAGTTAAATTATTAGTTAATATGAAATTGCAGTTAACATGACCGACAAATACAATGTAGTCTTACATTAATGGGAATAAGTTTAGTATTATTTTGGAATGGTGCATATTAGATCACAGCGAGTGTGCGAGTTAGCTTCCCACTCGCACATCCCTCTCACAGCGAGAGTGCGAGTCGACTTACTACCAGAGGGCGGTGGGCGAGTTAGCTTACTGTATTCGCAAGTCAGCTTATTGAACTCAATGAGCGAGTTAGGTTTCCGTGTTCACCGAGAGCGTGCGAGTTAGCTTACTTTATTTAAAGAGTCAGGGGATGAATGAGTTTGATATACTCGCAGCGAGTGTGCGAAGTATGGGGGTTGTTTGATAAGCTCTACCCCTGACCTATTTCAAAGTGGATGAGAAAAGGGTTTACGGCCTTATTTTTCGACATAGTTTCAATAGCTTTCCGGTAGACAGCGGAGCATCGATATCAGCCCTCGTGGCTTTCCATATCCGCAGAAAGCCTGCAGGTTAGCTCATTAAACTCGCATAAAGGATCGCTCGCTGGCTAGACCGTCAGGCTGCTGATGAGCTGCTGACAGAGCTTGCCGTACTCGCACTGGTCTCCCGATATCCTCCTCATCTTCAGTCCCTTGTTCTTGGCCTTGCCTTCGCACACCACCAGCTCGATCTGCACCCCGCCCGAGTACTCCAAGTTGAGGTTCAGGGTCTCCCCGGAACCGGGTTCGACGCCCTCCGCGTCGCCCTTCCGCGCCACCGCGCCGCCGCCACTATCGCCGGAGTTCTTGAACACGAAGATGTTCTGCGGAGGCACTCTCGTATTGATAACGTCTTTTAAAACCTCGAGAATTCGGCTAGAGTCCATCTCGGAGCAGACGTCCGACAGCGTCACTTCGAAGTATTCGTTCGTGCGCGCGCTCGGCTCGTCTTTGAGCGAATCCTCGCTTATCCTCAGGTCCAGGGTCGACTTTTGAAGCTTGTCTATGTCTCCCTGCATGCAGAGCGAGTCTTCCTCCTCGCACTTCTCGAGCCCGGACAGCCCCGTGCGGCTGCTGTCGCGGCTCATGAAGGCCGGATACTCCTCGCTCGAGCAGCCGGCGCCCTGCGCCGAGAAGCTCGAGCGAGGCGTCTCGCCCTTTTCGGAGAAGCTGCTCCTGGTCCCGAGGTCTGAGAAGCTCGATCTCCCGAAGTCCCCGCGCTCGGAGAAACTGCCCCGATCGGAGAACGACCCTCGGTACTCGCTCCCCGCGCGCTCGGAGAAGCTCTCGCGGTGCTCGCTGAAACTGCCTCGATTCTCACTGAACCCGGAACTGATGGAGACGATATTAGAGTAGAGGGATGTGACGTTCTGTTCGCAGTTCGGCGACACGTTCGCGGAGTGATTCGAGTCGTTGCTCAGCGAGTCGTCGCTGAAACCGAGCGACTTGTCGCTGCCGCGCCGCGCGTACTTGGCTTCGTCCGAATTCGGATTCTGCGCTAGAAATAACTGGTTGCTTCTGTCACAGTCCGGCGAGATCAAATCTTGGTTCCCGAAAGTGGGAAAGGGAGTTTCAGGTACCACTTCTGCGGGGTTTTCGGATACAACAGGTTTTTCACTCTCACTCGGAGCCGGTCTTTCGGAAGGAAAAGCGTTACATCGATTTTTGGCGGCGGTTTCATTTTCTTGACTCGTTTTCCTTCCGATGCCTTTCATAATAGAGGGGCGGTCCTCAAAATCCGACGGTTCGGAGATGATAAACTGCGGCAGTAAGTCTTGCGCGGCTCTGAATTGCGAGAATTCCGGATTGTTCTCCAGAGAGTCCATGCTGTCTTCCGAAGACGAGGCGACGAGGGTGATCTCCGATCCCAGGCAGTCGGTGAGGCTGATCTGCGGGTGGTTCTGCGCGTTCGCGAGCTGATTCGGAGCGAACTGGTTCAGGAGAGGGTTGCAGTCGGGCGGAAGGACGATCTGCGGGATGCCGTCGTAGTTGTTTAGGAAAACGGGATCGCGCACAAACTGAACGTTGTTCTGCAGGGCGATGTTGGCGTTGTGGGCGCCGGTGATCTCTTCCCGTATCATGTCCAATCCGGGGGATCCCGGGTTCGAGATCGGAGAGTTGTTCAAGGAACGGTGCGCCCCCGCCACGGACACCATGTGGACCTGCGGGTGAACCATCGGAAGGAACTGCTGGCCGGCCGCGTACTGCCAATCTTGCTGCGCGTACACGGGCGTGGTGTCCATCGATAGGTCCGCCGGGTCACTCGTGCTATCGCGCAGAGCGGCCGGGCTTCTGAGATCCAGGGGCAGAGCGTTCTGCAACTGGGGAGTTCCTTTAGTGATGGATCCGCCGACGCCCGTCGTATTCAAGAAGCTGATGCCCTGCGTTATCTGGTGCAGGGGGGAGCCGGTGTTCATGCCTGCGCGGCTCGAGCGGTGCGGGGAGACGTCGGCGCTCCGGCTCGCGAAGGGCGAGCCGCCGGAGCAGGCGTCCAGACCCGAGTTGACCGAGCTGGACGCGGAGAGGTTGATCGGCGACGTGTCGGCGGAGTACTGCACAGGGGACACGTCGCGGCTGCGGTACGGGGATTGCGGATTGAACACCAGATTGTCGGCGATTATCTGCGGAGTGACGCCGAGCGTTTGCGCCATCTCCTGCGGCAGGTGTCCGGTCTGCAGGACGCGGTTGGCGGAGTCCAGGTTGACTCGGTTGTCGCGCAGCGCCTGCTCGAGGCCGCGCACGATGCCCTGGACGAGGTCCGGCCGCAGGACGGAGATGTCGATGGCCGCTGAGGACTGGATGGCTGTGAGCAGCTGCGAGCGCGCCTCGGGGGCAGAGTTCATCCTCTGGAAGGAGGAGGCGTTACCGGGCGCGTACTGATACCCCTGGTGAATCGGAGAGCCTGGGGAAAGAAAAGAAGATTACAATTTTAAAAATAGTGAGAATTGTTTTTTCTTTTACTTTTATTTATATATACGCCCAATGGGCATTTTTAAGGACATATTTATACATAGAAAATATTATAAAGGAAAGTAGAAAGACACAATGGTATATAGAAGACTCGGTGGGAGTGGAAGCGGGAGAGAGGTGTTTATAATTGAATTTGATTCAGTGATCGTTTTAAAGTAGACAACTTGTTATCAAAGAAATCAAGACTGGTATGTTTGTTGGCAGACAGAGAATTCTGGGCATAGGGGAATGGAAACCATAGTTAGTTCTATGGTTATCGCTATGAAAGAGTTATTTTTGTCTGAGGTTTCTAGTTGGGATATTTCATTATATCGAGCTCAGTAGTTCGGGCGCATCAAGGAGCGAGTTGAGAATTTAAAATAGGACTAGAAGGTCGGATTTATTTCACTGGTCTTGAAGAGAAGATATATTTAAGCTAGTTTCTAGCTCATTATTTATTTATTTTTTTATTTATTTACAATTTTAAAAAACCCGTTAGGGTTACATTAGAAATTTAATATTGTCTAGTCATTTTATGTCTCGTCTAGTCTAGTTAGTTCAGTCATCATGTGCTTTTTCAGATTGATTTTAAATTTGTCTCCAGTAAAAGTTTTCAAGTAGTAAGGTAGGTCGTTGTAGTGTTTAAGTCCATTATGTAGTATTTTTGACTGTCCTGTGTTTGTCTTTGCTTTTTCAATACGTATATTGGTCTCCGGATAAGCCCAGCTTCCAGCCTATCTTTCTTAAAAATCGATGTTGAACTGATTCAATATTTTCGATGTGAACATCATAATATGGAGACCAGATGACAGAGGAATACTCCGGGTGCGGGCGAACTAGGGAACAGAAAAGAGCTTTAAGGGTATTGAATTTTGAAGTCAGTTGTGCTTCTGTTAATAAATCCAAGGAGTTTTAAGGATTTATTGCAAACATTTTCAAACGTTAATGTAAATATATGTATCGAATTTATATAAAAATTGTATTTAGTCGTAATATTGTTTACTTATATTTGTTTATCTGAATGAATATATGTTCAAATATAGGCAGAATGGTGAATGTTACACAGTGTGTAAAGTGGCCACTTAAACCAGCCATTGACAGGTCATAAGCCCTGTATATGCCTAGACTTCTATACTACCTTCTCTTAAATGTTCTTCACCTCTGTTGTTATATGTTAAAGAAGTTAAAAATTACATTTATAATTCTTCTTTTTGCAACACTGATTAAAAATATTGTTTATATATTTTTTTGTAATTCGTATATCCTAAAAATATAATTAAAATATAGTTATCCTAAAAATATTAATAATTAAAATAAAAAAACATTGTTTATTTTTTTTATGTAATGGAAAACATTAATGTAAATATGTGTATTTAATTAATTAATTAATGTAAACAATTGTATTTAGTTGTAATATAGTATAGTAATAGTGGTGTTTCTAGGTCTCAAAATGTAAGTACGCGACCTAGAGCAGGTGGGAATATCTTACTTCCCAAATTAAAAACAACTACTGCACAGCATCATTACACTTGCAGAGGACAAAGATAATAAAAAGTACGGTCGGGAATACAATATATTTAAGAAAGAAGTAAAAAAATACATCTATAATTCTTCTTTATGTAACACTGATTGAAAACATCGTAAATATATTTTTTGTAATTTATATATGTTATTTTTCAAAAATATTATTGATTAAAATAAAATAATCTATTGTAAGACGTCACTCCCCATTATTTTATTTATTTTACTTTTATTTTATTTTATTAGGGAAATCAACAGTTCTGCATACATATTTTTAGTAAACAAACAGATATAGTGTATAAACTCAGAACTAATAACAGATTTCCACATAGTATACAAAGTTAGTAAAGAAAATATATTACATATCAAATAAGTACACACAATTTATACATATAAAAATGTTATTTTCATGTACTCAATAATCAAAGATTTTTTAAATATTTATTTTAAGAACATTAAGTTACTGTAAATTGGCGGGATAAGGACAAGAATGTTTGAAGAGAGGATAAGGAGGGGAGGGGAGATGTACATATTTATTATTATAATGTCTACTAAGTTACATAATACATTTTTAGTGTAATTTTTTTTTATTATGTACACAAGAATTGTTTATTTCTTTTACATAATGGGAAACGTTAATGTAAATATATGTATTTAATATTGTATTTTAATTTGTTATTAATAAATAAAAATAAAATAAAAAATAAAAATATTGTATTTTTATTTGTTATGTGAATAAAAATTATTTTTTTTAAAAAAGATACTCAATAATTACTATGACTGCCCCCTGCATGAGATGTATTAATTAAATCCCAACACTAATTTACTGGGCCAGAACTGGAAGCTCTATCGCCCCCAATTCCACCTCAATCCCAAGAAAAACTTCCTTTCCAGCCGGGCAGTAATAGACTGCGATAAGTTGTCCATTCAAAAACAGTTTAGATGCTTTTTTCTACAAAAATACCTAGTTTCCCCTAAGATGGCTCCTGCAATGAAAGCTGAAACGTTGGAATGGATCCAACGGGAGCATTCCAAAAAGACACATATTGTCAATTTACGTTTGTACCCACAAGCGTATAAATGCAGTGCCCTTTGCACAACGAATGGAATAAACGCTTACCGGGAACAGAACTGGAACTCCCCGTGGCCAGGTACGACAGGTTGGCACTCGCGTTGGTGTCCAGAAGGGGCGGCGAGGGAGTCACCTGCGCCTGTCTCTGTCTCTCCAACCCTCTCTGTGGAGCGAGTCATCCGTTAATAGTGTTCTCGTCTCTCTCCCAAATTTAGCCGACAGAACAGCCGTGACCGGGCATGGTACTCGAGCCGGAGGTTTGAGCCGGTTCACAGATCGGCTTATCTCAAACGACCGCCGCGAACGATACGGGTCACGGCTATTTGAGGTGTATTTTCCTTACCTGCAGCATCTGGTACTCCTGCCGCGCGCTGCGGATGGTCACGTCGGGCTGGGCGTGATCCGGGGGGGCGGGGGCGGCGGCGCCCTCCTCGGTGCCCCCGCCGCCCGCCGCCGCCGCGCCCCTCGCCATCGCCGCCAGGCACTGCCCGTCCGAGCAGCGCCGCACGGGCGAGTAGCGCTCGCTGTGCTCCCGGGCTGCGCAGAGCGGAGTGTTATTATCGACCGCGGTGAGGTGGAGGGAGCGGGAAGGGGGAAGCGGGGAGGGATAATTGCGAAGCGACGGCGGGTGAAGTTGAAAAGTCAGGTTTGAGAATTGCGAATAGTGGAGAGTGGTGGGTGAGATCGGCGAAACGAAGAGTGAAAGACACGAAATGAATTAATGAATGGAAGTGGGAATAGATAAGATGGGAAAAGGGGGTTACAGTTATAAAATACAGAAGATAGTTTAAAACAAGGTGGATAGTTGTTTACTATGGTAAACTAGTAAATACAGATGACTGCATACAAATAGGTGCAACAAAAATATACTACGGGCAACTGATCTACAACACTGGGCATGCAGGGACAGATCATAAACACAGCAAAAGGCGGAATAAAATAAAAACACGTCGTCATCGTTACCGCATTACCGCATACCGGTGCCAGTCTGGGGACGGTAAAATATTGCAGTGGGAAACCACCTTCAAAAGCGATATTTTTACGTCAACCTTGCCAGGAATTGAACCCGGGACCATGGTAGGTGAACGCGCCAACCACATCACTAAGAGGTGGACTCATCTCCACTCTATTTCCTTTTTCAGTATTTTTGGAGTATTTATTTTGAATGTGCATCCCGCGTGTTGGAACTTCGTTATGGACTGCTGTGAAACAAATCGACATATACCGCCACCATTTTTAATTGAAGCAATGTTTTGTTTAATTACCCATTTCCTGTACAGTGGCGAGGGTTTGTAACTTGCATCTGTGGGGTCCGTGATTCGAATACTTCCGCGGTGGCTGTCCACTTTGGATGGAGCCCAGGTTCGCTAGTGCCCCCACCGCCTGGAGCACGATCTGAGGGCTGGACGACGAGCTGGCTTGGAACATGGACGTTCCGGGTTGGAAATTAGATATTCCAGGTTGGAAATTAGCCGTTCCCGGTTGAAACATAGACATTCCAATTTGAAAATTAGGCACTCCAGGTTGAAACATGGGTGTTCCAGGTTGAAACATGGGCATTCCAGGTTGGAACATGGGCGCTCCGGGTTGGAACATGCTCGTTCCGGGTTGAAACGTAGGCGTTCCAGGTTGGAACATGCTCGTTCCGGGTTGAAACGTGGGCGTTCCGGGTTGAAACATGCCGGTTCCGGGTTGCAAATTCGACATTCCGGGACCGAAACTCGTTCCCTGCATCGGGAATTGAGCGAAATTCGCATTCTGCGGTTGGTTTTGGTTGGCGTAGCTGCCATTCTGCTGTTGGACGGTCGGGTGGTAGGTAGGAGCGGCCTGCTGCTTGGTCTGAATGGACGGAGGGAGATAGTTCCTCTTCATCCTGGCTTCCACTTCCATGACCAGCTCCGGACTGATTACTGTCGCCGACAGTTGTCAAATAGTCGAGGAAACAAAATTCAAACAAAAACATGAAATCAACACAAAAATGCGGGGAAAATTATAAAACAAACGAAAATGTATTGTGTTAGAAGGTAGAAGGTATTAACTAACCAAAAATGTAACCAAATATGACCGAGATCTGCTAGACAATACATTTTTGTTTGATGCAAAAATAAAAGAAATAAAAATACATTAAACAGGTTGCTACAGAAAATCCATGCAATTTTATTTGGCAAAAAATTAATTTAATAAAAAATCTAAATAATTCTAAAAAATAGGAATCACAAAATTTAACATGCATAAAAATACGACAAACAATCTAATTTACATAAAAATTTACAGCAAACATAATTAATAAGTTCGAATAAATGTGTTTTTTCTAAGCGTTAAGGGTGGCAATTTAAAAATTAAAACTATTTGTTTGTGTCAGCTTTTAAAGGAAAGGGTCTTTGTAAATGGTGCCCTTATGCGGTAACACTCGATAATTCATTTTAAAAAATCACAATTACGAAAAGATTGTCAGGATATTAAAAAAAAGTATCCTGATAAGATAATAAAAAAAGTGTGAAGATAAGATAATCGGGTTGTGGTCCCGTGGCTAGTGTCTCGGACTCACGGCTCAAAGGTCCGTGGTTCGAATCCCACTCTACCTCAACTTTATTCCCATTTTCTAATAGTGAGTTATTTACAACTCGTTGAAAATGGCTCTCAAAATTAAATATTTGGGTAAATCGTAAGAACGCAAATATTGATTTTTCTTAAAAAAAAGATGGGTAATAAAAAATCAGTTAGGATAGGATAGTAAAAATATTGTCATAATAGGATGGGTAGTAAAAAAAAAACATTAGAATAGGTAATTAAAAAACTGCCAGGACAGTATAAGTAATGAAAAAACCTGTCAGGATAGGAAAGGTAATAAAAAAATCAGTTAGGATGAGTACTGAAAAAACCTGTCAGGATAGGATAGGTAATGAAAAAAACTATTATGATGGGATAAAAAAATATGTCATATGATAGTTAAACTATCAGAATAGAATAGTGAAAAAAGTGTCATAATAATGGCCTGTTGTTGACAGGCCATTGTATTAATTTGCCACCCTCAGAGCGCTAGCCGGGGGAGTGGGGAGTGGGGGGTGGAGGGGTGCAGCGAGCGGCCTTACCTGGCGGGCGCTCCGTGACGGTGAGGAGTCCGGTCCTCCTGGTGCGGATGTTGGAGGAAGAAGTGGGACTGTTGCTGCTCTGTAACACAAATGCCGATAGTTCTTTTAGTTTAAAATGGATCCCTAGCACTCTTATAACAAAAAAGTAAGTAATAATATTTATATCATATTTATTTCATCAACTGAACTTTGTGCCATATTTGGAACATTATGCAGTCTTGTCAGTTTTGGTCGACCAAATCTGGAACATTCTGCAGTTCGGTGATTATTTATACTTAATCAAATTTGAAACACCAAGCAGAATTACCTCAGAGTAATAATGTGTCAACCTATAGAGAAGCCCTATCACTATGTTTTATAGAACGCAAGCGATGTTGGTTAGGAACAAATTGGCGGCCATTTTATTTTGTTTGACAACAAACACGTAACGGTTCTATCGGATGGTTTTGTCGCTGTGCTTGGCTTTGTTTGTAAATAACTTTGATATTTACGTTATAATAAATAAAAATCCACTATGGCGAAATGCCGTATGTTTGAGACAGTTTTCACAGGTAACTGATTTAGAATATTTTCCCATGATTTACATTGATTTTTGGCATTTATTGTCCCGACACGTGTATTATGTTCCTTAAAAAATTTCCTCATATCAACATATTTACTTCAGATACTATTTTTTCTCAATTTAGGGGATAAATTTGTGAATTGAAGTATGTTTACTGTTGATTATGGGCAATATGTCGGGGCCGCACTAGGCATCCATATAAAGTTTGAGTTTTTATCGAGTAGAGGTTGATTAAAATTTTACTCGAAAATAGCAACGTTAACCTTGAAATCACATCTAAAACGACGTGTCCAAATTTCAGGCCGCTACGACTCGCCGTTTCGGAGATGTGACGGACAAACAAACAAACTCAACACATGACTTTGGTTCCACGGAGTTGGGATTTATGTCTCAATAAATGTAACATAAGTGTATTGCAAATAAAATGAATGAATAAATAAAATAATAAATGCACACATGTATTTTCAGTTTTATAAAATAAATATAGGAGTATTATAGAAAAATAAATTGGAATAACCCTGCAATAATAAATACACAGGTACATATTTAAAAGCATTTACAATGCAAATTAATATCCATTTGGCAATTCTCGGCCTGAGTACGGCTCATTGTTTTGCTGCGAACTGTAGCTAACTCAATACCCAATAGTCATAGAATGGTTTTCCTATGTTTAGGCTCCTCTATAGCTTGGCGCATGATTACTCTGAGTATTACATATTACTATATCTCAGATAAAATGAAACCTGAAACCGGTGACTGACTTCACACCAAATAATATGTTTATGTGTGCCCGATTTCAACTAATGTACCGACTGAATGAGTAGGTAATAATGAAGCAAGTTACCAAGGAGCTGGGCGCCGGGCTGTGCGACACCGCGTTGTGAACGTCCTCGGCCGTGGCCACCGTGTGGCGCTGCTTGTTCCCCCTGTTCATCATATACCTGGGAACGCAATTCAGTATTATCAAATCTGAAGGACACATCCTATAGTGGTTTACTATGAAGGTTTATTTATTTATTTTACACTTTAAATACATATACAATTTATATGCACATAAGGGCGGGCATATTGGCTTAAGGCAATTTCTTCCTACCTACCCAAACTGTTAAGTTTGAGAAAATTACAAGTACATGGACATATTCTAGGTAATTATGCAGAATCTTATAATTAGCTTATTTTATTAACATATACAGCAAATCTGCCTTTTACAAAAAATTATAATAACATATTTGGTTTAATTATTTTTTAAAAAAAACCTACATTACCTTTTACCCAAGATTTATAAACAAAAATGAAACCTAAAAATTATACAACGAATTCAGTAGAAGTTTTAACAATTTAAGAATAAATGTAAAAATCAAATTAAATAATAAAATATTTGAAAGAAAATCGTAAAGTACTGTATTATATAGCTGGGCAAAGTTAACAAAAATTTGTATATATTATGAAATGTATAAATAAATATAATTACCATTCACCATCTTTGAAAAAGTTCAAAAGGTTTGCTCTATAGAAACAATACCCTACACTAAATATATCCGATACGTGGGAATTACTATTGCTGAGTTCACGAAGTCTGTTCAATACGGCATTACAAGTATACGCTGTCCGTAAATTGTTGCTACAAAATGGTGGCACCTGCCTAGTCATTCTTCCAGGCACCCTAAAGTTAATGAGAGATAGCAGTTCTAGGCAATCCCATATTGAATTTACAATTTTGAATAAATTTAAAAGGTCTATGATTTTTCTTCCATCATAAAGTTTAAACAAATTTAATGTTTTTAGTGAAAAAATCTTATATTTGCTATCTTAAAAAGGTTGCTATGTTATAATTTCAATTTACGTCCTGAACTCTGATCAGAATGCAGACCGGCTTTCTCCGCAAGAGCGCGTGATTCTGTACCTTCGTGCGATCGCTGATAACCACGCAATCGCAATTGTTCTATTTGGATCCTCGTATCGGGAAATTGGATTCGGAATGCATTGATAAGTCTGGGTGAAGTGATGAGACTTGCTTCGAGCGTAGATCTTTTCTCCAACTGGTACAAATTTGAGGCCGTTCTATAATTAATAAATCTCGAATGGCATTACCTAGACAGGTTGGTATTGTAGGCCTCCGATGAGGGATCATCCAGCACTGCCCCGGTCGGGTCGGGCGCCGACGGGCCAATAGTGGTTTCCGAGCCCATGGTTGCTCCGGCTGACGATGAGCCCTGGAAGAAACAAATATATAATATTGCATACAGTATCTACGCAGGTCTACCGATGAATAAAATGATTCGCCTTATTTTGGGAATGCCTAAGTACATTCATATCTCTACTACTTCGGGGAATCACACTGGCTACCAGTAGCGAGGGGTGATTTTTTTTTTATAGGTAATCTACAAAAAATGTTTGTTGATTTGTATCTACACACAAGTAATATAATTATAAATAGCTATTTTTTCTGTGTCTTTATTCTACACTATTTTAATTTAAAAATGGCCACTTCGAATGCCACATGTCCTATGTGATACATATATGTCAACGGTATCCTATCAAAGAAAAATAGTCCTTCAGAAATAATGTTCGAAATACTAGTTTCCAAAGAGAGAATCTTCAAATAATATTTGTAATTTGCAAGCTAGTTTTTGTACTAAAAAACCACTATAAGGCACTGCACGACTCTGCTCTGCAATATCTAAAGAGACTATGAATTCCAGGGCTGGTATTCTGAACGGAATTGCGCGCGAAGAGATCTCTCTGTTAGCGTATATTTAGTACGTAAATACGCATTAAAATGTGTTTTCTAGGCGCACTTTTGCATTCAGAATACCACCCCGGGTACTAGCCGACAGGGGTCTTTAGCTTAGACCAGCTACATCTACGGCGATAGGAAAAGTTATTATACGTGAAGTGCCAAACTGTGAGAGTGAAGTGATGATCTAAATCATTTAAATAAATCTGTAGCGTGTGATGACACAGTAAATTATTTTCGTAAGAATTTTTTATTTTCGATTACAATATTCGAACCTTCGAATGCATCTTGAAAGTCTTCGATGAATATCTCAGGACTTACCGTGTTAGGAAGGGCGTACAGGGCGCAGTCCTCAGTGAGGCTTGTAGTGCCGGGAGGGTAGCACATGTGCAGATTGGCACCGCCGTCTGACGCCCGTCGTCCGAAGGAACTCACTGCGAAATACACCAAATTAATAGACGTAAAAATCCAAGAAAGTTATCATACTTCAGCTTGTCACGAAGGGGAAGATCGAGGAACGTGGAGGGGTCAGAACTGTGGAGGAGCAGTTCCACACTGTCCGAGGCAGAGAAGCTTTCTCCCAAGCGCTCGTCAGTGTCAACGGGGGACCCGACATGACATGCAGAAGAATTAAACGGATCCTCACCCTGTTTCCTCTGTGATCCAGGAATTGTACACTTCATCAATAACCCCTCATAGCACTTTGAGCAGTGGTAGCTAACACTCCGTACTGACCTTGTCCCATGACGGGCGGCGGCTTGAGCAGGTGATGGTCCTTGACGCTGAAGCTGTGCGGAGGCTGGTGCTGCACGGGGGGCAGGTTGAGGGGCAGGTTAATGTCGGGCAGCAGCGAGTGGTAGTTCCCGGCGCGGGCTCGCTTACCCCCGTACGCCTTCAGCTGGAGACAAGGGAAGGGTATTACTACTGCGCAATGGAGAGATACGATAATGTTGTTATTATAGTCCTTAAAATTTAGCTTGATTAAAAAGACAGCTGTCAAACTAACGTCAATAGTGATGGGAAATTACTGATCACTGATCATGTACCGATCAAATCAGTTTTTTCATGCAAACATGAAACTCTGTTTCCGAAAATTGATATAAAAATGCAAAAACAAGCCTATTATAGTGTGTTTAAGATAATTATTCACCAATAAATTGATCAATTTGTCCCATTTCTAACGTTTTTGGAAAATGATGTAACCTTGTAAGAACGTCGTTAATAATTAGGTTTATTTGAGTTTTTTATTTATTTTTAAAGCTGATTTTATATATTTGTGCTGATTTACATGTCAAGCATTGTATTAAAAAAGTACATTAACATGCTAGATACTAATAATTTTTCGTGTGTCAATATAAATCACTCTTTAGACGTCACTACAAAGTTATGTCGTCTCTATTGCTGACAACTGTCATTTCAACTTTGAGGTAATCAATACCCTCTACTTTCTTTTTTAAGATTTTACTTTACTAAAAATTGCATGAAATTTCGCAGCCTACTGGGTACTGCCATAGCAATATCTAGTGGCACTTAAATTGGTCGGTGGCATGGACAAATATCTTCGGTAAATGATTTCAATTTGAAAACACTCTGATGGAGAGAAGTTTGTTTCTGGGTTGAGGTGGAGTTAAGGAGGATAGACCTTTTGGGTAATCGAGTTGAGTTGATACATCTCTCGCAGGGGGCAGTCGTAGTGACCATTTAGGATCTTGCATGTCTCTATCAAGTCTCCTCTCTTTCTGTCTGAAACTCCTCTGCTGAAGAGAAGATTCTTCCCGGGTTAAAGTGGAATCAGGGAGAATAGAACTTTTAGTTACGAGCCCACGCACAAATGGGCAATTGAGTTGAGTTGATACATCTCTCGCAGGGGGCAGTCATAGTAACGTCGCCATTCTTCCCATCCTCATCGTCAGATGTTTTACCCTGAGGTACGGGAGTATTCAAAAGTATAAACACTTTAATATTTGTCAACAGTATATTTGCAAAGATGTAAAAAGCATTCTCTTATCGGTAGGCACTCAGGATGCCAGGTGTACGAGACGGTGCTCGCACAGTTGTTATTTTCAAAGTGGGCCAACTTAAATATCTCCCAGTTGATAATGGCACGGACTAGCCGGAAGCCTACCTTTCCTCCTCCGTTGGTAAAGGCTTCCATAGCAGTATCCTGCGACAGGGTGCAGTGTGCGGCTGGTGGGACGGGCGCATGTGTACACTCCAATACCTGAAAAACAAAGGATTAATATAGCGACAATAGTACTGGAATCCCTGTCGCAGCATAAAGTTTGTGCGTAACTTTAAGAATGGAGATATTCTGAAGCAGGTGGAAGAATTTGTGTATCCGGGATATTTTTACTGGGGATGGAAAGACTGAGAAAGATATCGAAAGGAGGGTGAGCGCTGGGAACAGGGTGAACGGTGCACTGGAATCTACCTTGGCAAACAGATGTTTCACAATAAGTTTTTCTGGGTTATTATGCCGTGTGTCGTTCGTACTCTCTACCGACGTTTCGGATCGCGTTACAGCGTCCATCATCAGGGTTGATGTTATTTGTGTATGAATATGTGTTACGTTAGGTACTTAGAATTTTTACCGTGTCGTAGTCGTTTTTGTGTGATGTTATGTATTTGGGACTTGTACCGTGTCGTAGTCGTTTAGATTAATGTGTACCATTATGTACTTAGGATCTATACCGTATCACAAATCTGAGTTACATTGCAATCTTTATGCGATTTCTTTATGACTGGGTACCAGGATGTTTTTAATCGCATCCCATCATCTCTGTTTATGTTGTCGGGATGTTTGTAAATCTCAATTGCTTCTTTTACTAGTCGTGTTTGGTGGTTCTTTGGCCTCCCTAAGATTATCGGCTCAAAGGAAAACTTATGCCCCGTTTCTATGTGGTGCTCGGCCAAGGCCGATTTTTCGGGGTAGCCGAGCCTGCATGCACTCATGTGCTCCTTTACTCTCTTTGTTATATTTCTGGCAGTCTGCCCGATGTAAACCTTAGGGCAGTTTTTACAATCCAGTTTGTAAATGCCGTCGGTTTCGAGAGGATCCCGGTCCTTTGCTGATTTAAGAAAATCTCCTATTTTTGCCGACGTGCCGAACACAGTTTTAATCTGGTGTTTTTTAAGGATTTTGGAAATTCTATCCGTAATATTCTTTACATATGGCTTTACGGGGCATAAGTTTTCCTTTGAGCCGATAATCTTAGGGAGGCCAAAGAACCACCAAACACGACTAGTAAAAGAAGCAATTGAGATTTACAAACATCCCGACAACATAAACAGAGATGATGGGATGCGATTAAAAACATCCTGGTACCCAGTCATAAAGAAATCGCATAAAGATTGCAATGTAACTCAGATTTGTGATACGGTATAGATCCTAAGTACATAATGGTACACATTAATCTAAACGACTACGACACGGTACAAGTCCCAAATACATAACATCACACAAAAACGACTACGACACGGTAAAAAATTCTAAGTACCTAACGTAACACATATTCATACACAAATAACATCAACCCTGATGATGGACGCTGTAACGCGATCCGAAACGTCGGTAGAGAGTACGAACGACACACGGCATAATAACCCAGAAAAAACTTATTGTGCATCTTAACGGCCGTGAAAATCTAAGAAGTTTAAACAGATGTTTGTCTGGTTCCGACCCTAATGTATGGGAGCGAAGCGTGGAATTGGATAAATAATTATGAAAGTAGTTTGAATATTGTCGAAATGCGATCTCTCAGGCGAATCTGTGGTAAAATAATGTATGTCAAGATCCGTGAACTATGTAAGGCTGAGACAAGCATTATCGACAGAATCGAGAAAAGGGTGCTGCGTTGGTTTGGACGAGAGCTTATGGATAGCGAAATAACGGATAATAGGATCTACGATGCGAGTGTTGATGGATGCAGAAAGCAAGATTCTCAATGAAGAGAGAAAGGGAAGTGTCCCAGAGCCAGCTCTCAGTCCTTCAGTCAACTGGCTGGGATCGATCCGAAAGGTAGGCGATTTTAATCTTTTAGATCCTACACCCAATCTCCTCAATTCCTCTTTCACTGAAGCTTATCTCTCCGAATGGCCATTTGGCCCCTCAGCCGTGTGCTTTTTTTTAAATCTCGTAAACATGCTCTCTAGGAGTAAGGCACTGAGGATACCCCAAATGTATCTATCGTATGCTACAATCCAAGCATCTTACACTTTTTTACCCATCTCGTCACCGATGCTCTTGGATTCTCTAGACACGGTTTTGATTTGTCAAAATATGAGTTTTGTCTCACCTGTCCAGCGTGCCGCGAGTCTTGCGGCCCCACCGTGTGTCGCCGTGCGGTGGCGTGCGTGTGTGCGTGCACGCCCAGCCCGCCCACCTGGCAGCCGTCCTGGCCGCCCTCCACGCCTGTCGCCGGGGGCTGCGGCGCCCCCGCCACACAGTCCAGATCCATCTCCCCGAACTGAAACAAAACAGACAGCAACGTGTCAGCGCTCATTCGGGTCAAATTTAAATTTGTGATTTCATGTGTTATTTTTACAGGGTGGCGCATAGAACATTTTATGAAACCTCGAAGATGTAGCGATCTCACCGTGGGCAATGAGGTACTAATTGTATCGGCAAGTGCATGTGATTGCGTATCATTGCGAGATCGCTGATAAGTTGTTCAAGTGATTGCCAAATTTTGGATCCTTGCACCAGGCAATTGTTTATTAGTTTAGGTTATACAAACCCATGGCGTCGTAACACTTGACCATTCAAATTCAAGCGCCCTGTTCAATTCATTATCCTATAAAGCCTGCCCACGAGAAGAATTCCACCAACCAGGTTTGGACTTGAAAATTAGGTGAGTGTTTGTCGTCATTTTGTATTGGAGTTCTGAGCAATGTTAATAACGAAATTTGTAATATTACACAACGAACGCGAACCGGTCACCTGTTGTTAATCATGGGCTTATCAAATATTATGGTCCTCCCCACTCACAAAGCCTGTCCTGAAGTCCACTCTCTAAAGCATGGCGACGGGCATAAAAATCTAGCGACATATGACATTCATCATCATCAAAGCCATATCCGCATCTAATGATGAATAGGGCTCAGCATTGGTAAAAAAACACGCAGCCTTGTGGTACAGGAAGGTACGGTGATCAGTCTTAAGTTTGGGAACAATTCCAAGGACAGTGAAATGAAAAACCACCTTATAAACACATATTTCATGTTGACCCTCCCAGGAATTGAACCCAGGACCTCAAGCGTGATAGGCAAGAGCACCGACCACTACACTGCGAGGTCCAGGATTCTAGATCTATTTCACACCCAGAACTACATTCTTAATCCATCTTACCTTCCTGAAAGACATGATTTAGGTACACTGTGTGTACTTTTCCAATGCACCTTCAGTAGTTCAATCACAATGGGCGCTAGTGTCTGTAATAATCAATGCGATAAAAGTTCCTCGCCGCATTGGTCCGTCATCAATAAACATTTACGATTGAGCCACTGGTGCAGATTAGGGTTTAATGTGATGTGATCTCAAGCTCTCACCTTCTCCAGGTCCTGGGCGGTCAGGTAGCTGGCCACGGGAATGGCGGGCATGGATACGAACGGCGACCCGACGTCGCGCGGCGTCTCTCCCCCCTCCCCCTCCTGGCCTTCCCCCTCCGCCACCTGGCCTTCTACCACCACCACCCCTTCCTCCCCTTCCTGGCTGGAGCCGGGCGAGCTGCCCGAGCTGTCGGACTGCAGCGCGATGGAACTCATCTGCGCCACGGTCGCCTGTAATGGAATGAGAAATATACTGAAACTGATAATAATTATCGGTGTTCCTCAGAGAACACACTCCATAATGCATTTTATTAGTCTTTTTAAACCATATCCGAAACAAAGAGTGCATAAGGCAGTCTGTGAATTGTTCAATATGGTCAGTGGACACTGTTGGTGTTCCTCAAGGAACAAACTTATGACCCGCACTGTTGTAACAAAAAAAAAAAAAAAATTTTTGCATTCCATAAGTTTTCTTAATCTTTTTCTACAACAAATGGTGCATAGGACACTCATTCAGGTACTATAACAGAAGACTTTGATTTCGAACATATCTAAAATTTGACATAACAAATCTTGGAATCGTCGTGGCGAGTGAAAGTGAAAAGTCATTATCAAAAGTAATATTCGTTTTTACATTGAAAATAGGTCCACTTCCGCGGTCCTTTAATTTTTCTCCAATATTCCGAGCTTCAACAAAACAGAATGACATTCATTTTACACACAAAACAGTCTGCTTTATCGTTAACAAGGCATTCCATAAATTACTCAGAATTTTATCTAAATGACCTAATATGGTATGTCGACACTGTTGGTATTCCCCAGGGAACATACTTAGGACCCGCACAGTTAACGCAAATTATAAATTTATGCAGATTTTCCAATTTTATTCATATTCTTACCCTCTTCTGCAGCAAATGGTGCATAAGGCATAGCGAAAATTACTCGAAATCTCTATTTTCGAAAGAAAAATTCTCACATTTTAGGTACTAAACAGTGACACATCATTTAAAATCAATAAAGCATGGAAGTTTGTTAACGAAAATTCTTAGAGAATAAATATTTTATAAAAAATATGTTGCAAAGATAAAGTCAGGATTTTAACCTTCAATATTAACAAATGAGCTAATCACCAAACCGGGAAGCGGACAGGTTTCAAACATTAGGATTTAAGACTTTGTTCAAATCCTTACGGATTTGACCCTCCAAGTTGATAGATATCATAAGTAGTAATGTTAGTGTGACTTACCCCTGTCGGGGTCCCCCCTCCCCCCGCCCCTAAAGGCCTTCTGCCTCCCCGACTCAGCTTCTCCACCAACAAGCTGTAGATGGCCGAGATGTGGTCGAAGCGGGCCCCCTTCACAGACTGCAGACAAAAACAGACGCGGTTAGAGGGTTGTCACCAAAACAATATGACATTGTATTGGGAGACTAAATGCAAAGTAGCTCGATCACCATCATCATTATTTCCCTTTTCGCACTTGTTGGTTCATAGGGCAGTGAACCAAATGCAGTGTATTTCAATAATCTAGTCTTATGCTTAAGGTGCCAGTCGAGAAATAAATAAATATTATAGTTTAAATAACCCTTAAAATAGTCCACCTTACCAGGAATCGAACCCAGGACCTCATGTGTAGCTGAGGAATGTGCCAACTACTGTACTACGAGGAAAGCTTATATCTAATGGATTTATTTTTTTAGGATATTTATCTGAGAGTAGAAAACACAGAAAAACCAATTAGAAAATTGACTTTAATGGGAAAGACGGAATAAAATTAGATACTAGTCTTCGATGGAAAAAGGAAATAAATTAGAGTCTAGTCATCGATGGGAAAAGGGGATAAATTAGACACCAGTCTTCAATGGCATAAAGGAGATAATTAGACTTCATTGGGAAATAAATACATTTAATAAATTGGTTACTGGGTTTAGGTCGAGAAAAATTACTCAAAAACATTCTTAAATAATAAATGGTATAAATGAATATTGTATAACTGTATAATAAATCAATTAGTAGGTAGTAATGTTATTGTTTATTTAGCATAAAAATGTCTGCCTTAAAACAGTTGTACCTAGTTAGGCAGACTAGACATGATCCAGAGAAGTATGTTACCTAAGTGTGTATGTAGTAGATAAAGTCATTGTTATTTTTGTTAATAAACCATGATGATTATTATTAATATTCAATGGAAAAAGGAAATAAATGAGATAATAGTCTTCAGTGGGAAAAGGGGAATAAAACTCTATAAGAGGAGGATTTACGGAAGAAGTGGGAAATATTTGCTGCGGAAACATCACAGGTAGATGGAAGACGACTCCACAGCGGAGCCGCATGGACAATATACGAGTTAGAGAAGGAGGATCACATGCTTTCACTGCGTGAACAGTGAGGTGAGCCGTGATGTTCAGGGATTCCGCCCAGAGCCGGGGGCTAATGTGAGAACAGTGTCACCTCCTTGACCATCTGGTGCGAGAGGCCGGGCAGCGTGAGCATGTGGTCCAGCACGGTGGGGTTGAGGAGGTCGGGGGGCGCGGGCGTGGGCGCCGGGGGACAGCAGGCGCAGCGCCCCCGCTCCAGGGGGCCCTCGGCTCCCATCCAGCGGTGGCGCGCCACCTGCTGCAGCGACAGCCGCTTCTCCGCGTCCACCACCAGCATGTTGCGGATCAGCTGCTCGCACTCTGCACACGGACAGACGTTGATTTATTTATTTATTTACAATAGATCGCATTCACTAAGTAATTATGGCTTTTTAAGCTACGCCCGTGCTGAGCGATCGATATTTTTTCATTCTTCTAATACTATACGTAAGTCCATACACATCTCCAATCCACAATCCACAATCGGCCTTAGACCCTCAGGGGGGGTATCTAGTCTGTCCCAAGAGCATATTCTTTGTAATAGCTTATATTGTCAATCGTCATATTGCTTTAATTTTCTGCACAATCCTGTCCCATAATGTTAAGAATGTATAATAATTCTAATATTTTTTTCTGTCGAATTCTCAGCCTTTGCTGGTGTGCCTATCGGTGGCAAACTGGGATTTTATTTACAGGTAAGCTATAAAAAATATAATTTATTTGTACCTAAATGGTAGGTACATAATATAACGTAACTTTTATATACTAAAAATTGCTTTTTTTCTGTGGATCTGTGTGATACAACAACTCTTATCTATGAAATCAACTCAAACGACGTAAATTTGTAATATATTATATTGTGTAGCTATATTATCCATTAATTTAACACATAACTTATAAAAAAGTTGATAAAAAATAGCACAATGAATTCAGTCAGTATTAGGTATTCTCATTACGATTGAAATGTCAACTGGTCGATTTGTTCTTGAAATGAATAATGCCAAAAACGGCCGCATCGAGCGCCACATGTGTTGCGAGTCATATGTCAAAAGAATCATCTCAAAGAAAAATAGTCCTTAAGAAATAATGTTTGAAATACTGTAATTTGTGTAATCTACAAGTTTACTCTGGGAGAAAAATCCCGCCACTGGGTTTAAGATGTTCATAATATAGTACACTTATTTGCATGAAGAAATAGGCTGGAGTAATTGGCTAGTTCTTTGGCTCATTGCTGGCGCTGGGCGCGCTTTATTAATATTTTTATTTATATTTAGAGAAAAATACAAGATATAAGATAAAGTCATTATTTGTTTGTTTTTCTGTAAATAAAGTTATTGTAAAACGGATAGTCAAATATAATGGTAAGCTGTGCATAATCGCATCTATACACGGTTCGCCCCTGGCGCCTATATTTCTAGTACCGCTTTTTGTGTGCATTCTTCTTCTCGCACGATCTAATACGGCTATAAGTGGTCAGGGTTGGGTTGTCCAGCTCGGCTGAAAAGGTTAAAATCAGGATAGTCTTTAAAATGAGGTTACCTTGCGACATGAAGAAGGGTATTCGGAACTTTCCCTGTATGACGATGTTGCGTAGATCCTGCAGAGTGTTCCCGTCGAACGGCAGCGCTCCACACACCAACACGTACAGAACTACGCCGAGTGACTACAAACAGAGAAGCACATTCGTCAGCAATATTTTGAGAATTTTATTTAGGAAACATACCTACGTCTGTCGTGTTACATTAAGCAAAAGATGAGATATTTTGAAATACTGGTGCTCAAAAACAATAACATAAATATCTGTACCTTCGAGGGTCAAACACGGGAGTCCACATTATACCGTTTCGAAGTTAAAAATGCAGAAATTATCAAACTTAGCTATTTTATACGTGAATAAAACACCAAAGACCACTTTCGTTGTAAAAATGCTATTTCAACTGCCTCTTTTATTGAACAAACAGGGCGCACAGAAAAGAAAAGAATTAATAAAAATAAAATAGCGTGTAAACTAGGGTAACACTTTGTAGACGCAAATATTCCTTTTAAAAATAAAAAAATCATCCAAACAAAATAAACAAAAATGACATGGGATGTGCCTGCTGCAGACTGCGACACATTTTTATTTCTACAAAACATTCAGTTTACCAAGAAGATGGCTCCTGCAATGGTAGCCGAAACGTCGAAACGAATCCAACAACAAAAAAAAATACACATTGATAACAGTGACCGTGAAAACATACGGCACTATTTAATATTAAAAGTAATGATAAAAAAGAAACATCGAAAGTAATTTGAAAAATAACAGTTGAAAAAGCAACATTAATGGAAATTTAATTAACAATTTAAAAGAGCACCGTGGCGAAGTGGTTAGGGCATTTGCCTACCGTGCAAGAGGTCTCGGGTTCGATTCCCATCATGGTTGACATGAAATATTTAGTTTTAAAAGGGTGTTTATAACCCACAATATTTCATAGCCTCTGGGCTGGACCCTGAAGCGTAAGACTCAATGTACGGGAATGATGATGATGTTAAAAAAAGCAATATTGAAAGTAATTTAAATAGGTAACAGTTTAATAGAATGATTAAAGTAATTTAAAGAGTGAAAATTTTGTAATGCAATACTGAAAGTAATCGAAATAGTTTGACTGTTATTTAAATGACTATGCTATGTGACTCGCGAGTAGCGTGGAAGTATGACTCACCCAAATGTCGGCCTTGGGCCCGTCGTACTCGCGGCCCTCGAACAGTTCCGGAGCCGCGTAGGGAGGACTGCCGCACCACGTGGACATGGGCTCGCCGGGCTTGAACTCGTTACAGAACCCGAAGTCGGCCAGCTGCGAAAGTACAGAGCTCTCGTTACACTGCATACAGTTACATCGTGATACATTCAAAAGTGTTGGATCGGTCGATCGATCGCTGTAAAGGCGTGTTAAAATTACTAAAATTTTCAATAACATTCCTAAACAGATCTTAAAAGAAAATGTTGACAAAACTTTCAAGGCTTTATATTGATTATTATTTTATGTTAACAGTCATCTTTTTTCTTTGTAATGGAAAAGAAGAAACCTGCTGACAAGCCGGTTGCGCTGCTTGGTGGGTTTCATTATGTTTCCTTTTATATTTTCTGTTCGTGTTTACCTTCTTAAATAAAAATAATTACAAAAAAAATATACATGTTTTGAAAAAACTGTCAGCTGGACAAAAAATTCCCTACAGAAAGAGCGAAATTATGAGTATAATCGCG
Source organism: Micrasema longulum (assembly GCF_059751315.1). Lineage (NCBI taxonomy): Eukaryota > Metazoa > Arthropoda > Insecta > Trichoptera > Brachycentridae > Micrasema > Micrasema longulum. The sequence goes on from NW_028278096.1 coordinate 88,880, forward strand.
CTGGTGATTGTGAGTGGAATTGGAAAATCTCCCCCAGGAGCCAAAGCAAATTCTCTGGAAAAAATTAACAACAAAACTATTATCAACTCTTAGTTTTGAGACGGCAAACATTCTCACTCCCGAGCACCGGCGGCTGCTGACCAAAACTTCGGCAACGCATTTCTTTACATTTTGTCAACTTGTACTTTTATTCATTTAAATAATATTATAAGAATACGATATGTGTGACGTGGTAAATGAGCGATAATGACAGCCCGCGCATCGGAATCAGCAACGCTAAATTTGCCATCGGTTTTTGTTTGCATACTGCTTTATATTCACTAACATTATACGCACATTTAACGTAAATTAACCAACATAATTAATACTAATATTATGTCATTACGCGTGGTCAAAGTGACGTTACATAAGAAAGTCATGTTTTAATTCTGCGCATGCGAATATTGTCTTCTCCCTCAAACGCACGATTCACCGGTATGAAGCGTAGTCTATCTCGCTCGAATCACGGTTTTAGCAGATATGGCATTTTTCATACAAATTCAGGGTAAAAGATTGTGCAAAACAGAATATGCACGGTGACGATTGCGCGCATAGATAAGATAGAATCAAAAACGCACACTGACAGAACTATGATCGAGACAGTCGACAACTCTTCGCTCGCGAGACTAGGCGACACTCACCTTGATGTTCATGTTGGCGTCCAGCAGCAGGTTCTCGGCCTTGAGGTCGCGGTGCACCACCTTGCGGCAGTGGCAGTAGCCCACGGCCGCCACCATTTGCCGGAAAACGCGCGCCGCCTCCGGCTCCGACATGCGCCCCCGGGACACCAGGTGATCTGCGACAACAGACGGGCGCGTCAGAGAATATCAGTCGGACAGGATTTGGTACATGAACTCCTGACTCTATTATGACGGGTTGTCGTATATTAGTTCTCGCCCGCCGAGCTCGGGTCTTCGGGAGCCCGGCTACTGAGCGGAGGGAGGGCGAGTACTGTATTATCATGATGCTAAATTTACCCTTCGTAAGGTGATCAGTCTTACGCTTCAGGTGCCAGTTCGGGAGATGAAATAGAGCAATTAAAAAAACCTTTAAAATCAATACTTGGTCAATTATTTAAAAATGCTAGACGAACACGTCGACCACTACACAACGAGCCGGACTTGTTTCCACTGAGAGTAGACATCGAGTGGAAAACACTCTGATTCTATTCCAGACACAAAACATATGCACAATATGCTTGTTTTTATATTAAAATGTTTAAACAATCAAATGCCCAAATACTTCATTAATAAGATAGAGCTAAATAAAAAGTTTCATAATTATATTACTGGAAATAAGGACAGAATAAGGAATCTCAAAATTGTATTATTTATAAAGGTTAGAAAATGTATGAAGAATGAGAAAAGTTTGAATAAATTTAAAAAGAAATGTTATGTGTACTGTAAAATGATGTAAATACATACGTTAGTAAAATAAGTGTAAATATTATTGTCCTTAAAATATTGCTTGATTAGAATGACAGTTGTCAGCAAAAGTGATGACATAACTTTGTAGTAACATCTAAGGAGTGATTTATATTGACACACGAAAAATCATTCGTATCTGACATGTTAATTGATTTTTTTAATACAATACTTGACATATAAATCAACATAACTATATAAAATAAAACCAGCTTTAAAAACTAAAATAAACCTAATTATTAACGACGTTCTTAAAAGATTACGTTATTTTGGAAAAATGTTAGAGATGGGACAAATTGATCGATGTAAATGGATCGAATAAAAAAATAATTCATTCGATGTTGTTCATGAAAAAAGTATAAATGTCTTATTTTTTGGTGAATAATTGTCTTCAACACTATAATAGGCTTGTTTTTGCGTTTTTATATCAATTTTCGGAAAAAGAGTTTCATGTTTGCATGAAAAAACTGATTTGATCGGTACATGATCGGTGATTAGTAATTTCCCATCATAAACCATAAGTGAATTGCTAAAAAGACTAGACAGGAAGCTGAGGAATATGTTTCATATATCATAATATAATTTTAATTTCTTGAAAGTCCTTTCTCATTTCATAAATGTAGGTATGTTTTAGAATCTTTTTTCATATTTCTTTTAAATTTTTACACAACAATTAATGTAAAAGTATGTACTATTATGTATAAAATAAATAATACACCGACACTCCGGAACGTGACTGCGGGCCAGTGGAGTGGCTACATCCATAAATAAAAAGGAAATTATATTGAATGTACCTATTGTATACACATTTTCTTATGTCAACTATGTATTTTATTAAATATTGGATCAAATAAAAAAATATTTCAAGGACTTTAGTTTAGGTATATACTATGTATTGTAATATAAGCTAACTTAAGAAATAAATTTAACAAATATATTTTTAAAAAACTGTTCTCCACGACAGAGAGAAGTGTATTTGTATAATTTATCAGAATATTCAAATATTGGCAACATTTTCCGAAATAGCCGGGCAAGAAAATGGGAACCGAGTCGCGGCAGAGTGGGGTTCGAATCTCGGGCTCTACCGTGGACCTACGACTGCTCCCCTCCTCATCTTCTTAATCACATCGCTAATTCCGGCCCGTCTGCCCGTCTGTCTCCACTCCCCGCCTACCTACCGAATATCTCCCCGTTGGGCGCGTACTCGGTGACGAGGTAGATGATGTTCTCCGTCTCCATGACCTGGTAGAGGCGGATGATGTGGGGATGGCGCAGCTTCTTCATGATGGCGATCTCCCGGAAGGTCTTCTTCAAGTTCTCCTCGTCGAGGCAGCTCTTGTCGATTATCTTGATGGCCACCTGCGAAAGAGACACCTCGTTAGGAACAACTGACAACTGATGAGGGACTTCAATCAATTTATTACGCTAGTCAGGGAGACGAGAAGCTGATGGTATCCTCGCTCGGTTGAACGTCAATGCGCTTCATCAAATTTTGCAAACTAAATAGAGATGGGCGTTTCGGTTATTCAAAAGAAGTAACGGTTATCATTTCACAAATTAAACTGTATCGTGAAACGTTGTGGGTGTTGGCAAAGAATCTGGTACAAGCAACTGCGGAAACTGTTTCACAAAAAATAATCAAACCGTTACTTGTAATGAAAAACTATTCAGGATATTTGTAATAGTAATGTAAATAATAAATTATATTTATTATGGACTTTTTAAGTCCATTTAACAATTGCAAAATTGTAAATTATACCATATAAATGTATGACTTTTATTATTTTATTTTACTTATTTTACAGTTTTAAAACATACGGAAGTTCTTTGTTTCGGGTCCCGACTAGCTAGAAAATGCCCGTAGGAAGGACATTCTTTTTTACATGTATTTTTTTTAAAATTAAAATATGCTTAAAATTCAAAAAAATAATAATATCAAAAAATGAAAAATAAATAAAAATTAGAAAATATACCGATAATAATAAAAATTAGGCTGAGTGCGTGATTACTATTTATGGGAAGATCAACAAAGCCAGTAGCCAAATGACTATTTCTACATTCAACTAAAAAAATAAAATTGAGACTTATTTATTAATCACTAGCGGACATGACAGATGTTGTCCTGGCCAAACGTTGGCTTGCCTGCTATTAGCTGGTTCACCAAACGTTTTTTTGATGTTCGAATTTTCGATAAACTACCTATATACTAAGGGAATTTGACATTTCAATCTTTTCGTTTCGTCATTGTGTGATTTGCTGTTGCCCAAAGCAAAATATTTAAAAAAAGTGCAAAATCACCAGCCATCTATTTTATAATTATTCTGTACGTGTGATGAATTATTAATATTCAAATATTAAATTTAAGTAGCTTTTTTATGGTTGAATTTTAAAACATAAAATTAATATTTTTTAAATACAGAATTGTTTTTGCAAATGTCAAACTCTGCTGTTCTAACAACGGGGGTGCTTATTATTTAGGATTACGACTTTCAAAAATGTATTGAATGTAAGTTAATATTATTTTAGTATTATCAAAAATCAAGTAAAAATGAATAAATGGATGGAAATTGTAAGGAATTCAAGGAAAAAATCTGAGATCCACAAAAAACTAATGCTGTTTGTAATCAAATACAAACTTTGTCCATATGCAAAAAAACAACATCTTCCCAATTTTTTTAGTATATGTATTCTCGTCGAATGCAACCCCGGTAGGTCGATGAGTAAAAGATTTATGCTCCTAACTTTTTTTTTACAGATTGGATTGTCGCTTATTAGTACGTGGATAGTTATTTGTGATTGAGCTACAGAGCAAAAATGACGGACGCCCGCTCACGCATCGCGGCTTTTTTGAACAATATTTCACCATCTCTGGATTAACACCAGAAGCGTAAGACTGACCGCTTTTTTTTCTTTTTTTTTTTTAAATAAATATTTGCGTTCTTATAATTTACGCAAATATTTAATTTTGAGGGCCATTTTCAACGAGTTGTAAATAACTCACTATTAGAAAATGGAAATCAAGTTGGGGTAGAGTGGGATTCGAACTGCGGACCTTTGATCCGTGAGTCCGAGACACTAGCCACGGGACCGCAACCCGATTTTTATTTTACTTTACTTTCCCGTAACACACGATCAAGATACACCGCAAGTATTTTTACAATGTAGTGCCCTATGCGCCATCGGGTGCGGAAAGGGGAACGATTAGAATGAAATAAAAATGTTACGTGCCGAAACCGGGACGTGTCCTTTGCGACAGAGAGTCGAATAGTTGGAGAATAGGGTCCGAGAAATCGATAAGTATCTACTCACGAGGTGATAATTTTATAAACTAACAACTATTAATTAAATAACACGGCTGTAATGTACTCCGTAGTATGAAAACATCCATGGCACGCGGCACACGGCACACGGCACACGGCGATACCTCGCCTCGATAAATACCAATTATTGCGAATCGCCTAAACGATAATATGCAGGAAAATTAGAGTTGAGAATCGTTCATACGATGATGCGATAAAATAAGTAAAAATATCAGCAATTTAATTAGCAAAGTGGCGACATTATCGAGACTTTTTTTTTAAATCAAAAATTTTGTTCCAAAACCGGAAAAGATTCTTATGTACGAAGCCTATGTAAAAACTAAAATATGTTATATGCAACTATTATGGGGAACAGGATATCAAAATGACATTAACAGACTACAAAGACAGCAAAATAAAATATTAAAGTTAGTTTATGACCTTCCCTATCTAACAGCAACTAGAGAACTTTTTAAACAAACTAAGCAATTAAATCAATATTAAAACCACTCGAATCTGCTCAAAAATCGATTATTAAAATAATTTTCAAAAAGCCCCTCGGGTACATTACATAGATAAAAGGCAATTATATATACATCTAGAATAATTTGCTTTCACAAACATAATCCCAAAAGGATCTCCCACACAACCAGAAGTCAGACTAGAGAATGGGTCACGGGGTCTACCGCAAACTCTGAATTCGGGAAAAGAAATTTCAGGTTTCTGGGCCCCAAAATATTCATTATGTTACCCGAACATTACAAAACCAGCCATTGAGAGGTCATAAGCCCTGTAGATGCCTAGACTTCTATATTACCTTCTCCAAAATATTTCTACGAAAATTTGGACAAACTCAAAATATTGTTGGTAATTTAAGAATCAACAATCTGTAGTAAAATTTGGATATGGACATTTTTAAAAGGACATTATTAAAAATGTTCCTATGAACTTTTTAATACGAGGTTTGTTCATAAAATAACGAGAATTTTTTAATTTCGCGGGTTCGGGGAGTCCGATTGTCAATTTTAAAAAAAATAATGTTGTTTTACATGCCCCTAAAATATGTTAAAATTTTCAGCTGTATTGATTGTTTACTTTGTCTGTGGCAGCCGCTAAGGTTAGACGTGTTTTTATGAGCTCGGCGATTTTCGTTTGTTAAACAAAATGGATCAAAAAAAATGTATAAAAAAATTGTGTAAAAAAATGAAATAAAGTGTAACAAAGTACGTGAAATGTTAAAAAAGGCCCATGGTGAGTCTGCTTTGAGTAAACCAAGAGTTTGCGAGTGGTATAAGCGTTTCCGAGATGGCCGTGAAGACGACGAACGGCCCGGACGCCCCAGCACATCAACAACCGATGAAAACGTGGAAAAAGTTAATGAAATGGTTATGAACGAGCGCCGAATCACAATCAGAGAAGTCGCTGATGATGTTGGCATATCGGTTGGCTTGTGCCATGAAGATTTTTCGAATGTTTCGGGTATGAAAATCGTGGCAGCAAAATTTGTTCGAAATTCTAAAATTCTAAAAAAGTCGCTCAGATGACACTAAATGAAGTCAACGACGATGCAGAATTACTGAAACGTGTTATAACAGGTGACGAAACGTGGGTTTACGGATATGACGCCGAAACTAAAGCTCAATCGCCTCAGTGGAGGCATTCTGGATCACCAGGACGAAAATCGCTGAGCACGCTGACCACGTCTAACCTTAGCGGCTGCCACAGACAAAGTAAACAATCAATCCAGCTGAAAAGTTTAGCATACTTTAGGGCATAGAATTAAGAATAGTCCAGAAGCCACATACGCGCATCAAACAGAAGGCGACCAAACTACTCTTAAAAGAGTAGTTTTACGTTTTAACCCATTTGTTTCTTTGTAGACGTCGCTCAGTACGCAACTTCCGATTTGAATTCAACTATGCCGTGTTGTGTCTTTTTAAAGTGTGGAAATACTGCTAGGATGTTAAAGAAACAGAATAGGATCACATTTCATGTGTAATTAGTAAATGAATGTGTAAGTAGCAAATGCATTAAAAATTAAATAATTTTTCCATCTGTTAGATTGTCGAAGAAACAAAATGGAAATTTCGTTAGTGTTGCCAGGGTAGTAAATTTTTTTACCCTACTTTGCTCATCTAATGAGGGAACTAATGAAAATCGGACCTCGGATTAAACAACGCCGTGGTGGACATTTGTAATATTATTTAACGTGATATAAAAATATTCGTTTTTTGTAAAATAATATTTGTTTTTTATTTTAAGTTCAAAGTTCATTAATTCAATTACTCTTATTAAATGACTCATTTCTTATCTACTCTCTTGTGTCAATTAATATTTCCACGTGTACGATAAAATTTTTAATAAATTAACATATTGCTTTTTTTTTTACCTTACATTTGTGTTATGATTATATTTTTTCCCATCTGGCAACATTACGCGGCGACTTCAAGCATGCGCGCGGATAAAGTGTGGCAAAGTGGGAAGCTTTTTGGACAGCCCGATGTATTCAAATAAGTTTCTACGCTCCTTCTGGACTATTCTTAATTCTATCTATGCTTTAGGGGCATTTATACCAACATAATATTTTAAAATATGACAATCAGACTCTCGGAAATTAAAAAAACTCCGTTATCTTCCGAACAAACCTCGTATGTGCCCTTTTTACGGTCGATATCTTAAAAGACAACGTTTGAAAGATCTAGTTAGAAAAATTGTATCGAATCCTCACAACTTACTGAGCATAATCCGATAGGCGATTGACAATCGTGCGATTATACGGAACGGCCACTCGACTAATTTATAAGGAAAAATAAAGTGACCGATTAAAATCACGGCTGATTAATTCCGAGTGTATTTGATCGGCTCGTTCGCGTACCCAACGTGTTAATTATAGCACATTATTAATATTACTATACACACTATTTTCTTTACGTCGGGGCGGACGAAGAATATAGCATTGTGTGTGTAGCATTGTATAGCACAAAAACCCTAGACAAGTGTTTGTTTTTCCCTATTGACAAAATCGAGGAAGCAGTTCTGCGTCAAAAAGAGAACATGTGCATTTGTTTTTATTATATTTTTTTTAAATATATTTTTGAAACCAACACAGTCATAGTAATAAACAATACATAAAGAATAACAACATATAGCAAGACCAATTATGGGTTTCATAAAGAAACAAAAATACAAAAAAACAAAACGTACAGTTCGCTAGGGGGAGAAGGAAGTGGGGTGGGAAAATAGGGAAGGAAGAGAAGAAGAAATAGTAAGTTAATATAAAACAATGAAAAAAGAAATTAAAATTAATATAAATGTACACATACAACATACAAACATACATACAAACATACATACAAACATACATACATACATACACACAGCCATTTAAAAAAAAAAAAAACCTTTATTAGCATAAATAAACAATACATTCAGTAAAAAAATGGAACACTTAAGGTTGAACTTGCCAAAAAAGAGTCTGGCTCTTGTGTTTGGCATGTTTACAAAATAACATAAAAAAAACAAAAAATGCAAAACAAAATAATAAAATAAATAAAAAATTAACCAATTTTAAAAATTGAGAAAATATAACACTAAAAATATTAAATAAAAACACAAAATTTATAAACCCTGTCACATATTGAACATACATCTCTATTTTCAAAATACAGTTAATGTATTATAAAAAATACAGGGTGTTCTTTAAACCCTGTCACATCCGAAACCACGATGATCAGTATGGACAAGAAGACATATAAGCATATTAAAAAAAAAATTAGAACCGAGAATTTAAAAAAAAAACAAATGGTTGCTTACTTCTGAAGGGGAGAGGTGAGGGGAGGCGGCGCAGTATCAGACTCCCCCCTCCCCCCTTCGTTTCTCCACTGCAGAAGTAAGCAACGATTTGCTTTTTTTTGTATATATTTTTTTAAATTTATTCGTTCTAAAAAAATAATTTAATGTGCCAAAATGTCTTCTTGCTCATACTCATCATCGTGGTTTCGGATGTGACAGGGTTTAACGAACATCCTGTATATGTATACATATACATACATACATATACACACATGAACATGCATATATTTATTTTTTAATTAAGAGTTTATAAAATAAATACAGAATTTATTATGTTTAAATTGAATAGGGATGCTCGGTTTGTGAAATGTTGCAGTTTAAACAACCTTTCATTTATGAATATATTACAACAGAGATGAAGAACGTTTTACAGAAGGGAATATGGAAGTCAAGGAGTTTACAGGGCTTATGACCTGTCATTGGCTGGCTCGAGTGGCCACTTTACACACTCTCCTTTTGTTATTTATTTATAAATTAATACACACGGCAAGCCGTGCCTTTTGCTTTGCAAAAAATGCATAACGCGTAGAAATAAACACTCGAAGCATAAAGTAAACGAAACACGTTTATGTCTACCCGTGCGTATTATAACACAGCAGTTTCTAAACCAACAAGTGTACATAAAAATTAAAAAGTTTGAACAAGTGGAAAAAAAGAAAGGCGAAGTATGTCTTTATACATACTTGTCTTTGTACATAATATTTTATTTTATTTGGAAGATCAATAAGGATACATAAAATACAATTCGTAAGTACGCAGTCTGTTCAAAAAGTATCGCGAGTTTCGTGTTTTTTCAAAAATTATTTATTTATTCGTGTCCCCTTCAAAGTAATCCCCGCCAGATTGTGCCAGCGTTTTTTCCAATCCTCGAAGCACTTCACAAAATCATCTTACATGATTTTGTTCATCTCCTCCTTCGATGCCGTCTTTATCTCCTCAATTGTAGCGTAGCGTCGTCCTATGGATCTATTTTTCTGTACATATCGGCAGTTTGGCAGCTATCTGCTTTCGATTTATTGATTTCCAGCTTATGTTTACAGTCTGCATTACTAAGTACGTGATGGGTTAAACAAACCCGGAAAGTAATGCAACTTCTTATTATTTATTTTATTTAACAATTTATCTTTATATATATAATTCCTCTGTACGTGTGATATAACCGTACTCTTCCTAAACAGCTTAACCGATTTACGTACGGTTTTCAGAGAAATATAGATCTTTGCGCTGAGCGTGTTCGTAGATATTAAAATCTTCAATCGAATATGTAAAAAAGAAGTTAGAAGCATAAATGTTTTATTCATCGATCTACCAGGGTTACATTTGAGGAGAATGCATTTGCAAAAAAAATGGAAAGATGTATAGATTTTTTTGTATAAAAAAGTTTGTTTTTGAATGTTTACAAACAGCATTTGTTTTTTGTGGATCTCAATCAGATTCTTTGCTTAAATTCCTTATAATTTCTACCCATTTATTTATTTTTTTGGATTTTTGGTAATACTAAAATAATATTAAATTCAAAACATTCATTTAAATCGTATTCCTATATAAGTACACTCCTCTGTTGGTTAGAAGACCGGAGTTAGACGTTTGCAAAAAGAATGGCATATTAGAAAAAGATATTTATTTTATGTTTTGGAATTCAACCGTAAACAAGTACCTAGGTACCTAATTAAATTCAATATTTGAATATTATCAATTTTTAGTTTCGGAAAAATCATTCGTATCTGGCATGTTAATTTAATTTTTTAAACAATACTTGACATATAAATATATCAGCAGAAAAAATCAGCTTTAAAACTAAAATAAATCAAAGACGTTCTTACAAGGTTACATCATTTTGCAAAAATGTTAAAGATGGGACAAATTGATCGAATAAAAAAATAATTCATGTGATGTTGTTCATGATAAATGTCTTATTTTTTTGTGAATTGTCTTCAACACACTATAATAGCCTTGTTTTTGCGTTTTTATATCAATTTTCGGAAACAGAGTTTCATGTTTGCATGAAAAATCTGATAAAATCGATTTGATCGGTACATGGTCCGTGATCAATAATTTCCCATCACCACTGACATTAGTTTGGCAGCTGTCATTTTAATCAAGCTAAATTTTAAAGACTATAATTTCTTTATTTCTTTATTTCTTTATTTCTTATTTTGTCTCTCAGGCTTATACCGAGCATGGATCGCTGGGAGCATTTAAGCTTTTCTACATTTCTTTGAGCGAAGGCCGTGGTCTCTGATGCACATGCAGTCACCGGCAGCATACACGATTCAGACATGAATGCAGACTACAATTGTCAAATAAATAAACAAAATATCATTTCATAAATATTTCACCGATTTCGTATTTCTTTACGGGATTCTGGTTCCGTCTCACACGCGCCCGAATACAACAAGACTCGCGTAGTATTACCTACCGATTTACATAATGATCATTGTTATTACGCGACATTGCGAGGGGCGGCGGAAGGGTGGAAGGGTGCAAGGGTGCAAGGGTGGAAGGGCGGGTGGACAAATGGCGAGGCGCGAGTACCTCCCCCTGTTAGGTCACAGGTCACAGGTAATAATTGGTTCCCAGAAGCAATTATTGAAAGTTTGAAGAATGGAGAGTGGAGAGCGGAGAAAGAAGAACCCTAATTGAACGGAGAATGAAGGAATGATTATTATCCCTTGTGGGATTTCTTAAGGGAAATTAAAAACAATTTGTCACGTTGCTACGTCGCGTGAACACGGCGGAGGTGGGCGTTTCGGTTATTTAAAAGGAGCAGTAGCACTCGTAACAGTTCCGTTTCACAAACTGAACGATTTCTAAATAACAGTCTGAAGACAGAAGACAGAAGACAGAAGACAGACTACAGACTACAGACTACAGACTACAGACTACAGACTACAGACTACAGACTACAGACTACAGACTACTGCCTACTGACTTACCCCGGATATAATATAATATCGTAACAATGCCGTATACAATGTTCTAAAATGAGATTAATAAACCGGGGACTGAAATAATGCGATAAACTACCAGACAAAACTAAACAAAAGACAAGGACAACCTTTACAAAAGACGCTCAAAATATTATCATTGACAACAAGCTACAGAAAGTGGCTTGGTGGGATTTTAGTTTTAGTAAAAAAATAAGAAAATTGAAATGTTAAAACTGTAAAAATGTTTAATTATATTGATAAAAAAAAAAGTTTTTAGTTACGGGGAGGTTATTTTATTTTATTTAATTAACATAAACGGCAAATCTGCCTTTTACAAAAAAATATAATACTAACACATTTGGCTTAATATATTTTTTTTAAAACATAAATTTCCTTTTACCTAAGATTTATAAAAAAATTAAATCTAAAAATTATACAAGATTTATAAAAAAATTAACCCAAAAATTATACAACCTACGTACATATGTACCTACTTATCAATGAAAAGTCTTTTACCAAGCTAATAGCGGGCAAGCTAACGTTCGGGCAGGACAACGTCTGTCGGGTCCGCTGTTATGAATAATTTAGGAATTTTAATATTATTTTGGTATCAAAGTGACTCATTCATCTCAAATTCGTTTATTTTTCCTTCGTTGTAAATTTGTATAGTATAATTTATTTTGTAAATAGTGTCTACTGTATGAACTTTAAATAATTTATATACATTTTCCGTGCTGAATGTTGAAGGCTTCTTTAAAATTACTTTGACAATCAATCTTTGAACTATTTTAAGAGGGTTTAATATATTGGCATATGCACCACCCCATCCAACAATGTGAGTTTAAGAAAGAAAAAATATTTTGTTAAATGAATGTAATCCGACGGCCTCGTGGCAAGAGGTCTCGGGTTCGATTCCCGACATGGTTGACGTGAAATATTTATTTAAAACGGTATTTTAACACTAGAATATTCCATAGTCCCTGGACTAGTACCTGAAGCGAAAGACTGATCATCTTTCCTTCGTATAACAAAATCGATCAAGATACGCCGCGATTGGTGTACCAATGCAGTGCCCTATGCACCATTTGATGCGGAAAGGAAATGAAAAAGAATTTCAGTGCAGTGCCAAAAATCGGCGTTTATTATTATCATAGTGTTATTATATTCTGTTTTGCAAAACAGTGAAGAAGGTAAAAAAATATACAAAAAAGCAAAATTAAAATACAGGCAAACGTCATTTTGCGTCGGTTTGATTCACACCGGTTGGCCGACTCCAGACGACAGTAGGCGCCGCGATTCTAAAAGCAGACACACTTTTACACGTTGTTTTATTCTATTACCGTTTACGCGAGCAGCCCATTAGGTGTGTGAAAGTGTTTCCGAGTTAGTTTTCGTTTTGTTTTTAAGAAAAATAAAAAGGTACGATTTTATTTTTTATTTTATTATTATTAAAATTAAAGGAATATTCAAATATTTGTAGTTTATGCTAAGATTCTGCAAGAAAGGAAGCAACAATCAAAGCAAATGAAATTGGATGCTTTTTCAAAAAAGTGTGAGAATTGAATTTAGTACTGACGAACTGTTGAGTCAGTATTTGTTACAAAAATCATTATTTATATCAAGAGATTATTGTTTATTTTGTAAACGAATTTAAACTGTATTTATTAAATACATTTATAATTTATTTTGAATATGTATGATATGTATTAAATAAACATGTTGGATTGTTTTTTAGAATTTTGACACGGAACCTAACCTTATATCTGTGTTCATTTTACGCCGGTGTCTCTCGGAACGAAACCCCGGCGTAAAACGACGTTTACCTGTATAAGCAAACATATTAAGCACTGTCTATTCTCACTCGGTATAGTAAATACCTGTTCTGAGGTAGACAGCATTTCTTTTTTTAATACAAAATACAGCATATTTTTTTATTAGAGATGTCTCAAGAAAATGAACACTAAGTTGAATAATATATAAAAATACGATAATCATAAAATAATTGTGGAACTAAAAGATTGTAGTTTGAGAAGTTATCGACTTTTTTGTGCGGTGAACTGTGGTTTTAATACCACTGCAGTGGTGTAAAGATCAGTAATCGAGGTGCGAGGCGCAGCAGATTCAGGCAAGATCTGAACTTTTTTAGTGTAAGTCTTTATAGATTAAAAAAAACACTATAGTCCTTAAAATATAGCTTGATTAAACTGACAGCTGCCAAACTAATGTCAATAGTGATGGGAAATTACTGATCACTGATCATGTGCCGATCAAATCGATTTTATCAGTTTTTTCATGCAAACATGAATATCTGTTTCCGAAAATTGATATAAAAACTCAAAAACAAGCCTATTATAGTGTGTTTAACATAATTAATCACCAAAAAATAAGACATTTACACTTTTTTCATGAACAACATCAAATGAATTATTTTTTTATTCAATCGATTTACATTGATCAATTTGTCCCATCTCTAACATTTCTGCAAAATGATGTAACCTTGTAAAAACGTCGTTAATAATTAGGTTTATTTTAGTTTTAAAGCTGATTTTATATAATTATGTTGATTTATATGTCAAGCATTGTAATAAATAAAAAAATAACACGCCAGATACGGAAGATTTTTTGTGTGTCAATATAAATCACTCCTTAGACGTTACTACAAAGTTATGTCGTCACTTTTGCTGACAACTGTCATTCTAATCAAGCTATATTTTAAGGGCTATATAATAGACCGGATCTTGTCTTGAGGTAGTATTTTTTTGTTTTTATCCTAGCTTTAATTTTATTTAGCTGTATTTTATTTAAATAGGTGCGAAGGTTTTCACGGTCACTTTTATCAATATTATGTATCTTTTTTGGGTGATACCGTGTATGTTGGATTTGATCCGACGTTTCGGCTACCATTGCAGGAGCCATCTTTCCATAGTTTTCCCTGAAGATGGCTCCTGCAATGGTAGCCGAAACGTCGGATCAAATCCAACATACACGGTATCACCCAAAAAAGATACATTGTATTTTATTTGATTAGTTCCAGTATTTATTATAAGAAATTGTATTTACCATTGTGAGAATGGACTGCACAAGTCCGTCAATAAATAAATATAGCTTCGATTGACATATTTTTTAGAAGACAAAGTATTTAAGTAAAATGCGTTTTAATGATTTGAATATGATAGAATAAATAAAAAGGTGGTCGAAGCAAAATCTTCCTACTTTAAAAATAAAATCCTTACTTTTTATCACACTACAGCTTTAACATATATGTAATGGATACTGATCCGTAAAACATCGTTTAGTTTTGGCAATTTAAGCTGTTTTCACACCCAGTAAAAATCCACTCGCCCAGATAGAATAACGTAGGTAGGGTACATTGACATGTATCATATTCAAATGGTTTGATTTATTCAATAGCAGGTAAACGCACCGAGGCAGACTGATCTCCATTCGATTTCATTTTGCAACTTGTTTACCTGCGAGGCGAAACTAAATGAATTAAATGGAGAAATAAAATAATCGAGAAGTATCAAACCAACCCACCCTAGTTTTCCCGGGCCGCGGCCGGTGGATTGAGACGATGCACGTGAAAAGGTCCTTTGTCTGCGGATTTTGCTGTGAATGGCCAATATTGTGTAGGTTTAATAAATAATATGAAGTTATGTATTTATCACATTATAATCATTGTATAAAAGGTCTCTTTAAGGAGACAAATAAATCTCTGCACAATAAATTACTCGTAATCAGAGCCCTGCCCTGGGCTGCTATTCTGATGGGAAGTTCAAATTTATCTTCAATTTTATCTACAAAGTTAAATTAAGTTTTCTGTGTGGAAAAGAGAATTTATTTCGATTTTTTTCTCTCCACCATATCCATATTGATTTTGAAAATACAATTAATTATTCTTAATCCATTTCATATTTTAATATTGGTATTCGTAGTGTGTGATATTTCCTCAGAGTAATAATGCGCCAAGCTATAGAGGAGCCTAAACGTAGGAAAACCATTACACGACTATTGGGTATTAAGTTAGCTACAGTTCGCAGCAAAACAATGGGCCGTACTCAGGTCGAGAATTGCCAAATGGATATTAATTTGCATTGTAAATACTTTTAAATATAAACCTATGTATTTATTATTGCAGAGTTTTCAATTTATTTATCTATAATTCGCCTATATTTATTCATTTTATTCACAAGACACTTATGTTACATTTATTGAGACATAAATCTCAACTCCATGGAACCAAAGTTCTGTGTTGAGTTTGTTTGTTTGTCCGTCACATCTCCGAAACGGCGAGTCGTAGCGGCCTGAAATTTGGACACGTCATTTAAGATGCGATTTTAAGGTTGACATTGCTATTTTCGAGTAAAATTTGAATCGACATCTACTCGATAAAAACTCATATGGATGCCTAGTGCGGCCCTGACATTTTGCCTATAATCAACTGTCAATATCAACAGTAAACATACTTTAATTCACAAATTTATCCCCTAAATTGAGAAAAAATAGTATCTGAAGTAAATATGTTGATATAAGGAAAGTTTTTAAGCAACATATACACGTGTCGGGACAATAAATGCCAAAAATCAATGTAAATCATGGGAAAATATTCTAAATCAATTACCTGTGAAAACTGTCTACTTCAACACCTTCGACGCTCCTACCGCTGCAACCAAACATACTGCAATTCACCATAGTCGATTTGTATTTATTATAACGTAAATATCTAAGTTATTTACTAACAAAGCCAAGCAATGCTACAAAAGCATCCGATCAAACCGTTATGTTTATGTTGTCAAATAAAACGAAATGGCCACCAATTTGTTGCTAAGCAAAAAAACATCGCTTGCATTCTATGAAACATAGTGATAGGGCTTCTCTATAGGTTCACGCATTATTACTCTGAGGATATTTCGCTATTGCAATACTGACTTCCATATTCTACAAACAAATAAACAAACAGTCACGCTGTTTCCCCTTAAAGTTAAAGATAGGCAGAGAGGATAGATCGCATCATCACTCTATTTTTGCAAACATATCTAGCTTCGGCTACATTCATATATCTTCTAATGCAAGCGCGCCGATTATTCTGACTTCTGACATGTCCATCTTCCAGTGATTGTTGGATTTGGCCATGGCATGTCTTTATCGGTCTTCCTCGATTTCTGCATCCATCTACATTCGCATCGTTTTTTTAAAAAAAATTAAAAAACTTTCCCATATCTTCAAGTTGATACGTAACATCTTATCCCTAATTAAACTCAAACAACTATATTTTATTTTTTGTAACTCAATGATAACTTATGGCATAATAGGATGGGGAGGCAATAATAAATCAATATTAAAATCTCTCGAATCTGCTCAAAAATCGATTATTAAAAAGCCCTTCAGGTACCCCAGCGTCAAGTTGTTCGAGGAATTCGACATATTAAATATAAGGCAATTATATATATCTAGAATAACTATGTTTGTGAAAGAAAATTATTCTACCGAATCCCAAAAGGAACACTCCCACACTACCAGAAGTCAAACTAGAGGATGGGTCACGGGGTCTACCGCAAACTCTGAATTCGGACAAAGAAATTTCAGGTTTCTGGAAATCAAAATATTCGATATGTTACCCGAACATTACAAAACCGTGACCCGAATCCAATTAAATAAAATTGTGAAAAAATGGTTACTGGATTTAGGTAGAGAAAAATCGGAAAACCTTCTCAAAAACATTCTAAAATAATAAATGGTATATTTAAATATTGTATAACTCTTAAAAATAACTAGTAGGTAGTCATGTTATTGTTTATTTTGGCATAAAAATGTCTGCCTTAAAACAGGTTGTACCTAGTCAGGCAGACTAGACACGATCCAGAGAAATCTATTACCTTAAACTAGGGTTTCCTAGGACAGCGGTGCCCGTATTTTAACGGCCGTAGTGAACGGTGATGCGGTAGACAGCCATCGTAACGTCGACTAGAGAGTGGTTTCCTAGTGAAACGGTGTTAAATGGTGTTGATAACACCGTTTTCCTAGGAAACCACACTCTAGTCACCGTTACGACGGTTATCCACCGCATCACCGTTCACTACGGCCGTTAAAATACGGGCACCGCTGTCCTAGGAAACCCTAGCTTTAGTGTGTATATAGTAGATAAAGAAATCGTTATTTTTGTTAATAAACCTTGATTATTATTATTATTGTTCTTTCGCTGTCCATTCTCCAGATCTTCAGTCGACGCAAAACGCCTTTCTTGATTTTGTCGATAATCTTATTCTCAGCCCTACAGAATGCACATTCGCGCATCTATCGTACATAGTTTTACCGCACATTCGCCCGAGAGATCGCATTTCAACAGCATTCAGCCCGCTATCATCCCCCTATAATATGTTCTAGGTCTCTGCTGAAATTATTATTTCCCTGGGGGTGGTTTCCTTGTCTGCGAACATTTGCGGACAAACTCGAAATGTTGTAATTAAAATTGAAAACAATAAATAGATAAACTGAAATAACGAAATAAAAACACTTAGCCAGTGGTTGATTCAAAGTACAAACACTTGAATTAGTTAATAAACTATTCATTTGCACATTAGTGCCATAATTCCGGGCATAATAAAACCAAATTTAGCTACTAATTGCCTTCGGACGCGATACAATCGAACATTACTATGAGCAAGCGATATTGGTACTCGGGAGACGAATTAAAATTATTCGTCTCTCTTCAATCCTTTTACGCAAATCATGGTGCATAGGGTATTTTAACATGAAAGCAAGCTGAAAAAAATATATATAAATAAATGCCACCCAATTTCCGTTTCTCAGGATTTACCTTGGTGTAACGATATGTTTTTAAAAAAATCGTTAAAACAAATAGTTATATGGGAGAAAATGAAAAGTATCCCACTTCTATTGTCCGGTGGGTGGATCCAGAATCCTGGACGAGTGTTTTAGACTCGACCGCCGCTCTCGGGACAAATCCTGAAAGCCGAAAGCGAGTAGGAAAAGCTCGAGGTCACGGGTTCGATTCCCGTAAAGGTTGCCACGCAATATTTGCTTCCAACGGTTACGTCACGTTACCTTCCTGCAACGGACGATCGAGATACGCTGCATTTGATTGAACAAAACAGTGCCCTATGCACCATCGGGAGAGAAAAATGATTCGACAAGTAGTTGGAAAATTTATAAAAAAGAGAGAGATTTTTAAAAAGTGGGAAAAAGCAGTGGTCCGTCAGATGAGGCACATAGGGCCATGTGATCGAGCTCCAGTGCCGAAATACGACGTTTATTGGCGAAAATAATACCTACGTATAGTGAAGAAGTTCAGTGTCACGGGAAATTAGATAAAAAAATGTTCTCTTACATGCGGTAAAAATTCAAGCATTTACTCTCGAAAATGTATGAAAAAGTTTTAAAAAAACGGATTTGATAAAAATGAACTACCTTGAACGGCGTCACGACTGCTTGCGTATCAACCAATGACAGTGTTTATTTATTTATTTATTTGACGGACTTATGCAGTCCATTCTAACAATGGTAAATACGATTTCGTATAATAAATACAATACAAAAATTACTACCTCAAGACAAGATCCGGTGTATCTTAGTGAATGTTTAAATCTGTAAAGACTTGCAAAGACAACAAAGTCCAGTGTTGTGATAGATTTACGGTAAACAGAAAGCCGAACTCTCCGCAGAGAACTGAAAATATCATAGCGCTGAAAATACGATATATCTGTCGGCCTCGTGGTGTAATAGTCAGCGCGTTTGCCTACCATGTAACAGGTCTCGGATTCGATTCCCGACATGGTTGAAATAAAATATTTATTCAAAGGGGTGTTTTTACACTAGTCTCTGGACTGGTACCTGAAGCGCAAGACTGATTTTCTTAACTAACTAACTAACTAACCATCACGCCATTTCCCCAGAGGGGTAGGCAGAGAGGATAGAACGCCACACCACTCTGTCCTGGCACACTTCCTTTGCTTCCTTCACATTCATACATCTGATCTGATTTTCTTATTTTCACGTAATAAAAAAATTATCGAGATACGCTGCGATCGGTGTACCGATGCAGTGCTTTATGCACCATTAGGTGCGGAAAGGGAATGGTGATGATAATACGAAACATTTTTTTTGTACGCCTCCATTCGTTTGCGAGTGATTTTGGCTCAATACGAAACGTAGACATGGAAATATTTAAAAAATGGTTTGGTTTGAAAGTCTTTTAACAAATGAAAAATAAAAATTTTAAACACAGAACTTCCTTATTCACTAATGCAATACAAAAACTAAAATTAAAGTAAGTTATAGCAGAATAATGTTTTTAACAAACAAAATATTCCTAATTTCACTACGTACAAAAATACATGTTCTGAAGCTACGCATATACATTTATAATACTAAATACAAATTGAGTTTGTTTTTTTTGTAACTAAACAATCGAGGCCCGAATGGCCGATTACCAGAGGCCCGAAGGGCTGAATGAAGATAGTGAGTAGACTTTTTTTTGCACCACAACAGGCCAGGAGGCCCAATTACAGTGGTGAATTACATTACAGAACAGCCAGGCTTGAGAAAAATCACATTTTAATTTGTGTGTTCTCACCGGGAATCGAACCCGGAACCTTCCGCGCGCGAGTCAAGCGTCTTGACCACTACACCACGGAGGCCGGAGGCTTTTCACACATGCCACGCCAATCCGCCCAGCCCAGTAATTTTACCGGGTACATCCTACAAAGGCATACAAAATGTGTCACCTTTTGTAGGGTGTACCCGGTAAAATTACCGGGCCGGGTGGATCGGCGTGACATGCGCGAAAAGGGCCCAACAGTTGCGTCGGCGCAGCCGCCGGTGGTTACAATACAGTCGTGCGCTTTACTAGCGCGAACATAATAATAGGCCTTACTTTATAAACCTGGTATAAAGTTACGCCTAGTTAAAGTGGTAAAATAAGCATGGGAATACCATCCTCATTCTGCCACCATAAAAAGGATAGTATTATCATCGGTATTCTACCACTATGCCCGGGGGTAGTATTCTGGATCTTTTTTATCCCCTAGAGAGTAATTTCTGCATCATATACGGCCACACTGATGATTAAACGTCAAAAAATATTAACACGTGAAATAAACCACGATGATTTTGATTTAGAACATTATTGCGACCTCGAGCATTACCTAAAACACATAATTATGTTGAATTGACCAAACCGTAATAGTTTTATTTCCGTTTTAAAAGCATTTTTATACATCGTTTGACGTTCAATTGTCAGTGTGGCCATTTTATGAAGTAAAGTTTGGGTGAATGCAAAAAATAAAAATCCCCAAAATAACCACTCTCTAGGGGATAGAGAAAATTCAGATTACCACCCCGAGCCTAACATTATTATCACGATACTTTTGTATCAAGTTTACGAGTAATGCCAAATGAATAATAATACGATTAGGGTTGTATTGTTATATGATTGGTCACGTGGTGGTGACTGTGGAGCCACGTGGAGCCACGTGGATCGCGAGTGCTTACTGACATCGCACATCCGATAAAATAGTGTCATAACACATGAACATGACACAAATCTTAGAGTATAAAAAGCTTCTGATACCGTACACTGTACATGTTGAGATCGTGGTCAAAAAATTAAATAACATGCGAGTCGAATATCAGGATTATGAATTAAGGTGATGATAGATGGCGCTTTTAAAATAAGATAAATATTTTTTTTGTTTTGTACACCATTTTGTGAAAAGGACCGAAATTATATCATATTTGTTACAATCAATTTAGTGTAAAGTTTCCGCAAACCAAGTTTTGTAAAATTTCCATCGAGAATAAACGTAAAAATGCCATTTTTCAATAAGAAATTATAAAAGCGCCATCTATGAATAATTACTTTTATATTTTCGTTTAAAATCACCTCGCATGAAATCGTCAATGTTTCGAGCATTTCCAAATGTTTGTAAACAGGCTGGATTTCCTCCCTAGGGAGTTAGTTCGGAATACCAGCCCAGGGCTGGAATTCCGAACGCGTTTACAGCGCGCTATCATGCGTATTTAGTACGTAAAAACGCGCTATACCGCGCTATAATTTAGTTTGGAATACCAGCCCAGGAGGCTGCTGCGTCCGATCTCGGACTTCGACGTTAGTTATAAAATCAGCAATCATAGCGACAAATTTAGATCTAATGAAATCATACCTAACAGATCGGAAACAATATACTTATTTAAATGAAGAAAAAAGTCAAACATGAAAAGTTAATTTTGGTGTACCGCAAGGATCGATTTTGGGTCCACTGTTATAAGTACATATCAATGACTTATCGTATAATTTTAGCCGACGACATAGTACTATTTTTTTTAAGAATCAAACTGACACATTAACTAACAAGATAATTAACGACCTAACTGTGTTGATTATATGGACAGACACACATTTACTTACAGTTAATGAAAAAAACGAAATATATACATTTTCAATGTAGAAAAAAATCACATAAAATAGATGCGAGGAACGACTAATTAAAATTGAACTGTAAATGTTGTTTAATGTGAAATTCAGGACTAACAATAGACTGACAATTGACATGGATAATTTATATCAATAATTTAACTATCGAAATTGTAATATTCTTCTTCTTCTTCTTCAGTTTTACCCTCTGCTGGGTGGCGGCCTCTTCCAAACGTCTCCATTCCTTCCTATCACCTGCTTCCTTATCCATATTTTACCGGCAATAGAGGCGATGTCGTCGACCCATCTTTTTTGTGGCCTTCCAACGCTTCTGTTGTTTGCCCATGGTCTCCACTTTATTATTCTGGGTGTCCACCTGCTATCATTTTACCTCGCCGAGTGTCCTGCCCGCTGCCATTTCAATTTTGCTGCACGATCCATGATATCCACGACTCCGGCTCGGCGCCTTATTTCTTCATTTCTTACTCTGTCTCTTAGACACACACCGAGCATCTGTCTTTCCATGGGTCGTTGCGTGCATTTTAATTTCTGGCTACTTTTTTGTGTTACAGACATGGTTTCTAGTCCGTATGTTGTCACCGGCACAATGTGCAGGATTCATATACTCGTCTTTTCAAGCATATAGGGACTTCTTTATTTTAGTTTGCCGAAAGCAGCCCAACTTAGCCCTGTTCTTCTGTTTGAGTAGGTTTGAGTGGTAGCAAAAGTTGGTTTGCAACCCGAAGTCTTTGGGTAGGTCTGCTGCTTTTGGGTGCGCTACCGGTGACTGGCCTTGACTGTCACCTGGGGGCGTTCTGGTGCTCCAGAGAGTAGTAACTAACGTTTCCTATCACTGTCGACATAAAGGGTTTTGAAATGGGTGAAGGATTTATTTATTTATTTTATTTATACTTCCCTTTGTCTCTACCTTGTAGACGACGAGGGGTGGTTTTAGAGCGACAGTGAAAGTGACATTGAAAGTTGTAAATGTTAATATTTGTTCGCGCTTTTCCTTACTGAATTTGGTTAGTAAAGGATGAAATATAATCAATTCGTAAAGAAAAAAAAAATTGCTCGCTTGTATGAGTGAATCCGAAGAAAGACATTTAGTCTTTAAAACGGATTTAGGTATGTGGTGGATGATTTCAAAGTTCTTCTTGGTAACTCCACTGTCTGGTTATTTTTACCAAGTTCGACTTTGTGTCCTAGATATGTGTATTCATCAATATAATGTAATATTATATTTACAATATATGTAATATTATCGAGTCTTTTTTAAAAGTAAAAAACATCCACGAACGAAGCCTATGTAAAATCAAAAAAATGTTATACGCAACAACTATGGGGAACAGGCTACCAAAATGATATAAACACACTACAACAACGACAAAATAAAATATTAAAGTAAGTATATGAGTATTATATGACCTCCCTAAAGCTAAGCTCCCATCTAACACTAAAGAACTTAAAAAAAAAAAAAACAATTAAATGGTACTAAACTTTTTTAACTAGAACCCTTAGCATTTATTTATAAATTAGCCATTGATGTAATTGTAGACAGAACTATTTTTTTTTTTTTAATGTAATAAACACGAACACAATATGAGAATATCAGAACAATATCGTATACAATATTCTAAAACGAGACGAGGACAATCCAGACTAATAAATTAGAGATTGAAAGTATACAATAAACTACCAGACAGACAAAAGACACAGACAACAATTACAAAAGGTGTTAAAAATATTATCATTAACAATAGAGAAAGATTTAAAAAAAAAAAACATTTTCGTAAATGAATGTAGTAATTCGTGAGGGTTTATAAATAAAATTTCAAATAAAATAAAAAACTCAAAAACGCAGAATTTCCAGGAGAGCCAAAAAATGAACACGTTTTAAAACTACGCATTTTTCAACAATGTTTTAAGTATGTCCAAATGTTTGTAAACAGACTGGATTTTACCTCCAACGGAGTTATTACGATCAACATATTACATCAGAGATGGAGACCTCTTTATTCATATTCATCAATGTTGCTTCAATTATTCCATCTGTTGATTTTTGTAAAGTTAAAGAGCTGAAACCTTTATTGATGGGGGCGAGATTCATCTGACTGAATTAGAACATGTACACACTAGGCTATGCCTAAAAAAATATTTATATATTTTTTACTTGGATATGAGAAATTATTTTTAGGCGCTGCCTACTATCGGGTGAAATAATTCAGTCAGGTGAATCTCACCCGTATCAATAAACATTACAATTTCAACTCTTTAAGAGGATATGCAGTGTCAGAAAAATTTGATGAATAGGTATTCGACGATAGTTTTTCTGTCACTCTCTCGCAGATGCCTCCCCGATATTGTGCGAAAAAGACGACTGCGCGTCGCACTGATTATGCCTAATTCAAATAGAAAAAATCGACGTTTCGTTGTCTCAGTTTCCGCACCCCAAAACTGAACCGATATTGTTTTTGAAAAAGTATCAGAATGAAATTTTCTGTGTCGGTCATTTTTCGTTTTTCAAAATTACATATTTATCATATTTGAATATAGTACGTCGTAAGACGGCAGATAAAACTGGGCGCTTTTCTGGGTTTTTGGGCGGTCCTAGCTCCCGTAACAAACAATGTATCTTTTTTTTTTTAAAAGGAATAACCCGCTAAGCCTATATTTTGAGGCTTGTCAGCAGGTGGGATAGAGGGGATATGGAAGAAGGTAATGAAAAATACACCACATCTAAAAAGCAAAGCGACAGGGAAAGGTCAATAGTAAATATCTACATATATTGCATACAAAAATCACCGCTCTAGTGCCATAATCCAGGGAGAAAATAAGAGAATTCGTTTTTACGAAGAAAGGTCAAACCGCGTTTCTTATTTCAAGAACATTTTTTATTTAATTTTTGGACAGAGGTATTTCGAAACCGTGTTTTATTAAATAAGGTTAAATTAATTCTGGGACGTAGGGAATTATGTTACACATAGATTATAATATTATACAATAAAAAAATCGCGGAATATAATATGCGAGATTCATACATTCAGTCGATTGTCTGCGATATTCGCCCGAGATAATGTTGAGATAATTTCGCGAACGAAAACAAACGTATTGACCAAAAGATAAGCATTATCACTTGCTTAAACAACGCTCCGAAATATGAACACTAAAACATTACATTTTACTACATAAATGTAGAAATCCTTACTTATATTAGACAGACGTCCATTCATGAATTCATTCAAAATATTGCATACGAATCGATAAATGCAGAAAATTAACTGTCAGACGGCGAAGACAAACGCCAAAAAAACGAGCTATTCAAATTTTAAACTAAAAAAAACACAAGTAATTTCTCGTAAAAACACTGTACAATTGGTGGAATCCAACGCGAATTAAACAATAATAATATTTTACGGGTTAAAAGTCATAAATTCGATATTTTTGGTATAAAAAAAACATTTTACCTTGGTTTTCGTAACGACATGTGTAGCCAATTTCACGATGGCAAAGTTACCCTTGCCGATCGTCTTCTCCAGCTCGTAATACCCAACTCTCACTAATTTATCTACCGGGAATATGTTTTTGTTGTTTTGAAGGAATTTCGAAGCCATTTTTGTTTGTTTTAGACGATTCTACGGCATTTTACTGAGACGGAGACGCGACGAGGCAACGCACTCCGCGCACTTAGAGCACTAGTCCGCGATGATTCGATCATTTGAAACGGCGTGCATAATCACTCGGGCGGACATCTCGAGCACTTAATTGATATTAAATCCGCGACAAATGGCCGAGGGACGAACTCTTTCTCCGACAAATACCTCAATTCTGGAGGCCTTTCATACTCCGCTGTTCTGTCATGTTGAGTTTACCGAAAAGGCGGCGCGGCGGAACGCGCTGTCGCTCCGACCTCGCGCCGAAACCGCTCGGGAGCGAGCGAGATGACGATACTTTTCCAATATTTAACGCGTAGCTCGCTATGAACGAGTCGAACGTCACTGCTGACGTAATACGCGGCAAATTTAAAATCAATTAATTACGTACAGTGAGTGAAATGGCCAAAAAAATGAAGAATTAATTCGTTTTGAATAATTTTCTTTGAAATTTAACCCGTTTTTCTTCGATTTCTTTTTTTTCTATGTTTTTTTGGTGAGAAACAGTGTGTTTTTTTACACGCTTTCGCGGCTCGGATGTTGAATGTGATTTTTGTCGCCCATTGTACTCATGACGTCACAATCGATGGCCGTACGGACTCCTTACAAACGTGCGTCGGTAGTGGTGGCTTGTACACACACACACACATACACGCAGAGCGCGCCTCCTATTAGTCGGTGGAAAGGTTTGTGAAAACGAAATGTTTTGCCATTCATTTAGGTAGATAGTTAGAATCTATCGAGAATCTTATACGAACGCGCTTACAACGTGACGTCTAAAACGAACGGCTAGGAACGGATTAGTAATTTTCTATTTTTTTACGCACCTAGAAATATATTACATTTTTCACATACCAGTATTTGTTCTGTTCTTGTCCGGGCGGATGAAGAATAGAATAATGTTTATGAAATAGAACCAAATCCCCGGACGAGTGTTTTCGTCACCGTGGCTGCTCTCAGGTAGAAATCTAAAGAAAGAAATCTATCGGTGATAAAGTCATCCTTGTAGTGTAGCGGTTGGCGCATTCACCCACTACGCTCGAGGTCCCGGGATCGATTCCTGGCACGGTCGATGTGAAATATTTGTTTTAATGGCGATTTCTTACTGAAAAAAATACTGTCCCAGATACGCTGCATTTGGTGTTCCAGTGTTGTGCCTTATGCATTATTTAAGGCGCGGATAGGGGATGATGATGATGAGGATATACAAAAACGATTAATAGGAAAAACAAAAAAAAAATTAAACAAAGTAAAAAAAGTAAATAAGATCTGGTGCATTTTAATAATTGTTTAGGGATGGGAGCAAAGATAAATGATTTAATAGGGCATGCGGTGTCAGAAAAAAATGTTGAATAGGTATTTGAACATAGTTTTTCTCTCACTCTCTCGCAGATGTCTCCCCGACATTGTGCGAAAAAAATAATTACACGTCAGACTGAGTATGCCTGACGAAAATCAAAGTTTCACTGTGCCGTTTTTCGCACTTCAAAACGTAACCGATTTTATTTTGTGAATCCAAAGCATCAGAATGAAATCACTTTTGGTTCATATGAAATGTTACTTTACTACGACTACTATGAATTCATGGTGAAAAAACAGTTTAATTGTTTTCCTTTTAACAAACTGTTCAATTTTTTTTCACTTCGTGGTCTAGTCGGTCAGCGCGTTTCCCTAACATCTCGAGGTCCCGGGATCGATTCCCGACTGGGTTAATATTATAAAAGAAATTTAAAAGGCGACTGCTTATCTAACCTGCACAGGAAGACCGAAAAAACCATAAAATGACCGAATCAAACAAATACTTGAAGTTGGACTTGCAGAAGTTGGAATCATCGGCGTGCGAGCGTGAAAATAAGCGAGGTCTGTATGCAAGGAAATATGACGTTTTATCCTCTCTGCCTACCCCTACGGAAATAGAGTGATTTGTCTTATTTATTTATTTGGTCATATTCATCGATTACGTGCAAACATCATCATCGTTCCATGGTCCGTATTCTAATAAAAAGTTAAAATGTATTTTAATTAAGTCTTCTGGATGAAAAGCAGAATATGCATATCTTCTAAACATGTTCAATGAAGGTTACCGACGAAGATTCTTTAAATCTTCCTGTAAAATATACTCATTTTCGTACACAAATATCGGTTTTTCTTTATAGACAGTCGAAGCTGTTAACTTCCTATTGTAATCGGGGCCCAGGTCTGATTATTATTTGTTTTGTAAACGAATTTAAACTGTATTAAATAAACATGTTAGATTGTTCTTAGAATGTTGACACGGAACCTAACCTTTTATATCTTCCATTATATTTGTGTTTATTTTACGCCGGTGTCTCTCGGAACGGATCCCCGCCCCCGGCGTAAAACGACGTTTACCTGTAGTTCAGAAATTTCTTCATAACACCGCGTGAGCGAAGCTGCGGGTAAAAGCTAGGAAAATACCATTTTTATACCTACCAGTGTCCCAAGCGCCATTAGTTACGAAAGGGGAAATAGTGAAGACGATGTTTTTTCGATCTTTAAAATATTATCTGAACATCAACTATAACTAACTAATAAATAACTATTAGCCAATATCCATTCTTTTGGTATTTAGTAAAATGTTTGAATCTATTTTTTACGATCAGGTGTATCTCGCGATTAAACTATACTTAAACATTAATCAACATGGCATTGTTCGTGGAAGATCTGTTTTAACCAATTTGGTGCATTTTACTGACTACGTTCATAAAAATATGGACAAAAGAACACAGGTTGACGTTTTATACACGGATTTTTCCAAAGCATTCGACAAAGTTAAGCACACGGTTCTTAAAGAAAAATTAAAACTGATTGGAATTCACGGTGATCTACATAGATGGTTTTGCTCTATGTTCTTTCCTAGAAAAAGACTTCAAACCGTAGTTGTAGCTGGGTTTGTATCTTTATTTAAATGTGCCTCCTCAGGAGTTCCCCAGGGATTGTTTCTAGGTCCTCTCCTTTTTAATATTTACATAAATGATATTTTTTACTGCTTTGAATTTGCCATTTTTTCCCTGTACGCTAACGATATGATTTTTTTTACTAAAATTAAATCTTTAGAAGATGTTAACAACCTCCAAAGAGACCTAGATAGGATAGGCAATGATAATTTCCTTTGTTTAAATGTCTTCAAATGCCACAAAGTGACCTTTACCAGAAATAAAATAATAATACCATCCGTTTACCTTATAAACGCATGCAAAATTACTGAAATAGACTGTATTCGTGACCTTGGAGTATATTTGGATAAAAAATTGACATGCGAAGAACATATAGAGAAGACAGTAAGCAAAGTTTACAAAACTTTGGGCTTTATAATAAGAGTCTGTAAGCCATTTAACAATCCACAGACATTAAAAACACTTTATTTTGCACATGTACGGTATCTTTGAATATTGTTCCACTGTCTGGTCTCCTCAATATTCCAAATATATTTCGAGAATTGAAAGAATCAAAAAAAAATTGAATCACCCAAACTATCGTCAATATTTACATTTCAATAACTATGAAGAAGCTGCAGTACATCATAAAATCGATACCTTACAATCTAGAAGAATCATCAATAATACTGCTTTCCTTTACAAAATATGTAATAATAACTTAGATTGCCCTCAACTGCTTGAAAAAAATAAAATTCGTATTCCTCAACGTACAACTCGGGTGCAACAATTATTTCATGTTGGTATTTCAAGCACGAATAATAAGAATGCATCTTTGCCCAGAATTTTAAATAATTATGACATGTTTTTAGCTAAAATACATATATATTTCCTCACTTCAAACAAATTTAAAGAAAATTCTAGAACCCTAATTAAAAATAGTAATTATAATGTCATCTAACTGTACCTACCTAATATTTTGTTTTTTTTTTTTTTTAATATTGTCATTATTTTCTCTTGTTTGAAAGAAGAAAGAAGGGAGGACTGATAGCTCCGTAGGGATCCGCCGGCGAAAGGATTTTTAAGTCCGAGTAAACAAAAAACTTTTTAATAAAATAAATAAAACAACTTTGTTTTACGTAACTAATTACGTAAACCTTGACAAAGAAGTTTGTTTGCTTTGAAACCGGTCGGTGAAAAATAAAAATAAGTGGTTACAAAAAATTTGTTTTATTTGTTTTATTATAATGAATAGCCACAAAGTTAGTGCTTCAAATATAAACTTTATAAAACACTTTTTATTTATTTTTTTATTATTATTGTAATATTTTATTTATTTTTTACGTGTGGCGGATGATACGGAGTGGCTATTTCAATGTACGCTTTTTTTTAAAATTATTTTTAACATTGTATTTAGTAATGTACAGAAAACTATAATTGGCCTATAACTTTGGTTTATTTATCTATATTTATTTTTTGTTGTAATGGCTGTTGTTTTCTTTTAATAAATAAATAAAATAAATAAAAATAAGAAGTTTTTGAAAGGTCCAATGTTTTGATCGTAAGAATTTGAAACGCTAAAACCATAATCTTCATCATACATATCCATACCCGCGCCGGTGATGCTTAGGGCACCGCATCACGGCGTATCTCAATCATCTGTCATATAAAGGTGAAGTGATCAGCCGTGCGCCTCGGGCGTAAGTCCAAAACAAGAAAGGTTGCAGTGAAAATACTCCCGCGCCGGCCTCGTGGTGTAGTGGTCAGCGCATTTGTTTACCATGCAAGAGGTCTCGGGTTCGATTCCTGACATGGTTGACATGAAATATTTATTTAAAAAGGTGTTTTTACACAAGAATATTTCATAGTCCCCGGACTGGTACCTGAAACTTAAGACTGGTCATCTTACCTTCATATAGAAAATATTGATTGTATCCAATTTCCCATAGGGCTGAAG
This sequence comes from Micrasema longulum, assembly GCF_059751315.1. Taxonomy (NCBI): domain Eukaryota; kingdom Metazoa; phylum Arthropoda; class Insecta; order Trichoptera; family Brachycentridae; genus Micrasema; species Micrasema longulum. Next base: position 119,363 of record NW_028278096.1, read on the forward strand.
TTCCTCATTCATAATAAACTACGATTAAAATTAAAAAAGGGATTCTGAAGCCTTTTCAACCATCAAATGTGGAAAAAAATTGTTTTGCCAAAAGTTAAAAGAATTTTTGTGCATTTTCGCTAAACAATCACACGCAGTTAAGTACTCGTAACATTATTGGTCTTCCTCATTATCGGAGCATCGCTGGAAGAAATACATCAAAATACAGCGGAACTTTTTCTTATACAATTCGAAATAGGTCAGGGTGGAGCATATCAATTATTCCTTACAGCAATAATACACCACTGGCTAAATAGAGTCACGTCTGCGCGAACAAAAACCATTATATGATTATCAACCATGAAGTTAGCTACGATTTACAGCAATGCAACGGGCCGTAGGTACTCGGGTCCTGAATTGCGAGCGCAAACCGAAACCGTCCGTTACACGTTTAAAAATTTGGAACACTTTTGTTCTACGCAATAGAGCTGAAGGGCTTCTCTAGCGAATTATACCCGACCACAAAACCACAGAAACCAAAAAAAACCTTTAACCACAAAAAATATTTTACTGACTGGACTATAAAAAAAAACAGGTACTTTTATTAGGCAAAAGTAAAAGAAAAATTAATAATCACTTGATAATTAAGTCAAATTAATACAGTTTGATATTATAAAATGGTTTAGTAATAGAAAGATGGGGAAAAAATCGACTACCCTGGCAATACTAACGAAATGTCCGCCTTGTTTTATTTAACAATCTGACAGATGGTTTAATAATAAAATACTTAAATGATATTCTTTGTGAAATCACTACTTAATTACCCTATTCCCTTTTAATCCCAGCAGTATTTTGACACAAAACGACACAACACGGCGTAGTTGAGTTTAAATCGGCAGTTGCGTACAAAGCGACGCATACAAAATAGGTAACTAATGGCAAAAACGTAAAAACACTCATTTATGAGTAGTTTTTTTTCGTAACAAGCTTAAATTATTTTTTGAACGGGATGGAGCCTACTTTACCGTTTATAAAAATTAAACTTGTTTTTTTTTTACCCATTTGCGTATTGCTTGAAAAACGCTATTTAAACAGTTGTATCATGTTATAAATAAAAAAAAATTCAATACATTATTAGAATATAAACAAAATATTACTATTTCGCCACAAAATGATAACGTCAGCTGTCAAAATCATCAGATGAATCAATAAAATTTTTGCTCGTTGCAACACTAATCAGGAAAAATGGCGCTCTCGTATATCGCTGTGGGGGCGGCGGCTTGTCTAAACTTCAAAATTGTGAGTATTATAAATTAAATCGCATATATTGTCAGGTGAAAAATGACGACTTAAGATTTTCCAACGAGCGTGAATTAAAAAACACGTGTTTTATTTCAATTTCATCAAACTGTTCAATGTACAATGAATCCGGTACTACGCAAAATGTATTTTTTGTCTTTTATAGTTAATTTTTTGGACAACAGAGTAACAGGTATCAGCTGTCAAATCGGTTTTAGATTTGATTATAGAAGGCAGTAATTTTCGCGACAAGTATCTTGCTTTAATTTCAATTATTAAAACTTATGTTTAAAACCTTTTTAGAATATTTATTTTATTTTAATAAATATTATTAGGTTTATTCATTCAGTACAATTTTAGATTTGCGCCTTTTGTTTTGACATTATTCTTTAGTTTCCATTTTGGCCGACAGAGTTAGAAAACTGTCATTTATTTTGTTTTAGTATTTAAATATTTTATAATATATTTATGACGGGTTGTATAAGTTTAAAATTAATTAATTACCTTTTTCGTCAACCATAGTGACATAGTGATAAGTTTCGTTTGAATAAAATGCAGTTTATTAATCGCTGCTCAAAGCCACGTAGATTTTCACATTTATAATTAGTTTAAAATGCTTTTTGTAGATGGCAGTAATGTGAAAAGTTTCCAAATGAAACAAACAAATTATCACCCTGTTTACGTGGGGGTAGGCAGAGAAGATAGAACGCCATATGAATCTGTCTTTGCAAACAGACCTCGCTTCCGCTATTTGTCGCTGACGTTGTTCTGCTGATTATGGCTCGATATAATAAATAAATAAATTCAAATCTAATAAACGCAAATCCATTGCCAAGCTGTTTTGTTTTGCAAATATTCTACGATTATGTAAAGCTTTTTCCGAACAGCTGGTACTTTTTAAAATCTTAAAAAAAAATTGTTGGCAAAGCCTAAAGCTAGAGTTTCCTAGGACAGCGGTGCCCGTATTTTAACGGCCGTAGTGAACGGTGATGTGGTGGACAGCCATCGTAACGTCGACAAGAGAGTGGTTTCCTAGGGAAACGGTGTTAAATGGTGTTGATAACATCGGTTTCCTAGGAAACCACACTCTAGTCATCGTTACGACGTCTGTCCACCGCATCTCCGTTCACTATGGCCGTTAAAATATGGGCACCGCTGTCCTAGGAAACCCTAGCTTTAAGGCTGTAGTCTGGTAAAACGAACGCAAAATTAGGAAATCATAATTTCATAATCATAGGAAGGCATAATTTTAAGTAGAAATAAAGGAAAATGTTACAAAAATGTATGTGATTTAAAATGCTCGTATTTCTTTTCAAAAACAAAAAAATTAAATTTTGCCGCAGCCACTATCACGTTCAATTTATTATCTTTAAATTATTACAACAAATTTTACTTCAATACTTAGGGCCGGTTGCATCAAAGTTGGTATAAATTTAGTTTAAAGTTAAATATTTAAATTTAGTTAAGGCTCAAAATCTGGTAACTGAAAAATTCCGTTGCATCAACATTATTTTAGTTAAGTTAAAGTTAAGAATGTTGCCACTGTAAAGGTTTAAGTTTCACCCTAAAAATTGTTGGGTTTTTGCGCAAGCACGTACTTGTTTATTTACATGTAGCAATACACATACCCCGCGACGCGTCTTTGGGCACAAACGTTTAAATTTCGTTCCAATTTTCAGTGTGTGCGAAAGGGCGAAGCAACACTGCGCATTCGGAGAAGAAAAGAACAAAAGGGACATCGTCCTTTTTGAACTAGATAAAAAATTAAAAGAGCAAAAGCTAAAACAAAATGAAGAACTTTTTACTCTAGAAGTAGAGCAAAAAAAGGTCATTTTTCGGGCAACTATGGCAGCCTTAAATGCCCAGAAAGAGTTAGCTGAGCTCAATCTAGCTCTATTTAAAAATAAATAAACATCATTTCAATACAGTGATGATTCAGATTAATTTTACACCACGCCGCTGATGATCAAGTCCTGTGTTTTGAAAAATAATTAACAATTAAAAATTCAAATAATTATTAGTTCTTCACTTTTTTGACATTCGAAATCTTGCGATAAAGTCGGACTCTTCCCACAAAAAATGGTCCGTTCGTGGTTTGAACAGTTTTTTTATGGTTTAGAATAAACTCAATGATAAATTCGTCATCGGAAGACGAAAAATCCGATAAAATTGACATTTTGTGCAACTTTTCACCGATCGATCAATAGATTTCAACACTTACGGCGCTTTTTTGACAGATGGCAGATGGCAGATCGCATTTAACTTTAAACGGTCCCCTGCCGGCCGGTCAAATAAAAGTAACTTTTTTGTTAATATTTAGTTAACTTTTTTTGATGCAACGCATTTTGACATAAAAGTAACTTTTATTTGACTTTAGCCCTGACTTTAACTTAACTTTTGTCGATGCAACCGGCCTTTGGTAACAATATTTTGAGTTTGTCCAAATTTTTGTAGACAAGGACTGGATTCTACTCCCTGGGGAGCTGTTTATATTAACTGTTGTAAAATGTTAATATAAACAGCTCCCCAGGGAGTTGAATCCAGTCCTTGTCTACAAAAATTTGGACAAGCTCAAAATATAGTTGATAAATTACCTGGTCCATGAAGAAGTATAGAAATTGAAAAAATAATATTTTCAGGCGTTGCCTAGTATGTAGGTGAAATAATTCAATTAGATGAATCTCACCCGCATAAATAAAGGTTTCAGCTCTTTAACTTCACAAACATCAACAGATGAAAGAATTGAAGGAATATAGATGTTCAAATATAGGCAGAATGGTGAATGTTACACAGTGTGTAAAGTGGCCACTTAAACCGGCCATTGACAGGTCATAAGCCCTGTAGATGCCTAGACTTCTATATTATCTTCTCTTAAATGTTCTTCATCTCTATTGTAAATTGTTAATATCAATACTTAGTCTTTATTGAGATCCCAGATTTCTAAGTTTAGTCTAAATTTGAAATGGCATAATCTGCCGGTCTAAAAGTCATTTTATTTTAGTTACATAAAACTTTTAACTATATTTTTTAATAAAAATACCTTTAAAAATTACTGTTTTTATTTAATTTATTTGTTTTTTTTTTATTATTGCGCGATTGAAAAAAAAACATTCGTTTTAAAATGGCAAAATCGTATGATTTCCTCATTTTGCGTTCATTTTACTAGACTACAGCCTTCTTCATATCAAGAGGTACGAGTACTTTGTTGCATTTACGCATGCAGTTGGAGGCAAAAATATTACCTACTAGAGTAGTGAGTAGTGAGAACAGCTAGTTTATCTTTATTTCTCTAATACTATTGAAATCTCTATTCCATTTAAAGTCATCAATACTGTTGTGCGCGAGAATTCCACAAGAATCCCATAGGAGTTCTGCCCGGAATACCACACAGCCACAAGAGGATAATATCCCGCAATAACAGACCCTCGAGTCTACAGAAAGTCGATGACGAATAGTTCATTTCGATAGGTCCCTTTAAACATTTCTTTGTAATTTATTTTCGCAGGATACTGCGATCGTCCTCTTGTTCGTGTGCGCCGCGTCCTGTCAGGAGATCCCCATCAACCAGGTCCCGGACGCCTTCAACCAGGCGGTGGGGCAGGTCACCATCCGCCAGACCCTGGCGCCCGTGGAGCTCAGCGAGGACGAGGCGGGCGTCTTCCGCAAGCTGATCGCCAACCTGCTGTCCATCGGGATGGCCGTGGAGCCGGAGCAGCTGGCGCTCGACGCCCCGGACGAGGGCGACCTCGCTAAGCTGGCGTCCGCCTCCGACTTCGAGATAAGGATCCGGCCCAAGATCGCGGCCAGCGGCGGGTACGCCAAGCCCGCGCGGAGCATCACCGCCTCGGAAGGCAAGAAGCTCGAGACGGCGCTTCTGGAAGTCAGGGAATGGGGATTCGATGTCAAGGCTGAAATCATATAAATGCTTACATCAATGGCGTATAATTAAATAGACAGGTCTTTCTATTTGCCTTCGTTTTCCAGCTGATCTTATCCGTGATCAGATGTGCGGCTATGCAGAAAATGCTTTATACCCCTTCCCCGCAAAAAGTACAATTTATTACAAAAATATGTAGATAACTAGTTTATTTTTCTTGTTTTGCGTTTTTATGATTTACCCAAATATTTTCATTTTGGAGCTATCTTTTTTGGTTATAAAAAACCATATTAGATTGTCATTAAACATGTTATGTTGTGGTAGAGCAGGTTTCGAAGCTCGGACCTCCTGATCCAGAGTCCCTGACTACCCACGGGACCATTACTCATCCAGTTATATTTTAAGTATATTATTTTTAATTTTAAACTGTTTTAATAATTACACTTAAAGCCAGTTTCATAGTCATGTCAATGAATTACACAGAAATATGAACTAAGACAATATGTATATCTCTTTCCCATGTGAATGTTTGCACGTGTACTGTGATTTCCTACGGATAGTAAGGGAGTAATGTGTCTATTTAGTATACGCTAGTGACTGCCATCACCAATTTCCCCGTAGAGGCAGAGAGATGATGGATGCGTCTATCTTTACAGTCATCCATTGTGGTCATTTTTTTCACTTTCATCTTGTCGTACATACCCTTCGGTTGTCTCTGCTTTTGACCTGACTGAACTAAGTTTATTTGATTGTGTCAAGACTGCCAAGTCTCTTTTACCCATCGTCATCCTGCATTACCATTCACTCTCGCCATACATATCTTTTTTTTGAAATTACACTCAAACAACTTCATTTTATACATATGTTTGAGAGATATTGCCAATTGTTTAATGTTTTTTAGACTCAAGAATAAATGGCTATTTACATGCAAAAATGGGAGTCTCGATTGAGACATAAAAGATGCTAAATGGTCACAATGATTGAAAATATCAACTCAACACAAATTTTGATTTATAGGGTCATCACTGGAAGCTCTATCCTCCACGATTTTACTTCAACCCGGAGACAAACTTCCTCTCCTGCGGAGCTCTCGTAGATTGGACTCAACAAACATTATTTTGGTTAAGACAGGTGTTGTTTTTGTTCTTGTAGATGGTGGTCAGTGCCGTATAAGCTCCCGACATCACTGCAACCTGTGTAGATCTATTGTGACGGGTCCTCGTAAAGTAGTTATTGTCCTCCAAACCCATATCTCTAAAGAGCTCGGTTACTGTGTGGAGGGCAGGTGTTCTCATATTGCTAAATTTCCCTCTCCAAGCCTAGGTCCACAAAGTATCGGGCTATTAGGCGGATGGTGAGCTATCTAAAATCCTCAGATTTAACCAGTTGTCCCCGAGGATGCGGATTCTTTTGTGATATAAAACATTACATTCATATAGAATGTGTATAGGTGTTTCCTCATCTGCACTGCAAAACCTACATCTAGAAGTTTCAGAGAGATTAATTCTAGCGAGGTGTTTATTTAATCTGCAGTGCCCTGATAGGGTTCTAGTGATAATCCCAAGACAATTGTTAGTAATAATAATATGTTTGAATTTATTCTATTTTTAAAAGTAATACCTGTTGAGCTCAATCGATCGACCGAGGTTCGACTCATTAATGGGATTTTTTCTGTGTTGCAACAAATTCATTCAAGCTTAGAGGCTCTAGTGCACCCAGGCTTCAGATAAAAATGCACTCACTCATTGTGATCTCACCTGGAATAAAACTCGGCCCCTTGCGCGAGGCGAGCCTTTGAGGGTCGTCGTTTGTTTAAATATAATTGCTTTTTAAAAGTTTGTTTACAAAATGTGTATTCTGCTCAATTTTTATATTAATTTGTATTTGATTTAAAATTGTGACTGATAGTTTTAAATTTGTTTCTGTTCATTTATAATTAATGCCAAATTGTAATTTGCCAAAGAAATGATTTGAACATTTATAATTTATAATTTTTGTTATATCTTAAGTATCATTATCTAATACTAATTTAAAACATAATTGTGTACTTAATTATAATTATAACCTATATAAATAATATTAAACTCTAGTGATATGTATGTAACTGTATTCACAATTTAACCCGAGTAGTATTATATATAATCAAACCTTCTTTAGAGTGAACATTAGTTTATCTAACAAAAGAAAGCAATAACCTAACTTAACCATACAAAACCAAACAATAACCTATTTGGATTAAACATAACTAAACAATAACCTAACCCGACCACACAAAACTGAACCGAAGCATATAATACTTAGGTATAACATTTATTTAACATAACTCAACTAAACTGCGCTATTTGTGACAAAATTCTTTCAAAACAATAAGACAAATTTCTACAAACATTTACATTATGCTGTGAAATTTATTCCTTCTCGGATCGTGTAACTAAACAAAATTATTGCCAGCTAATTTAACTAAACAAAACTAGAATGTAAGTTAAGCAAACTCAACGCAACTTAATAGTAACCTAACTAAACAAAACAAAACAATAACTCAATCTATCCGTACATAAGTGAACAGTAACCTAGTTGGACTCAACAAAATTAAACAATAGCTTAATCTTTTTCTATAAAAGTAAACAGTCTCATTTGACAAAAAAAAACTAACCACACAAAACCAAATCGAAGCATAAAAGTAATTTGACTCAACAAAACTAGAAAGTAACCTTAACAAACCCAACGCAACGAATAGTGATCAAACAAAACTAAATGATAACCCAATCTATCAATATAAAAGTGAACAGTAATCTAGTTGGACTCGACAAAACTAAACAATAACCTAATTCAAAGTATACAGTAACCTCATTAGATTCAACAAAACGAAACAATAACTTAACTCAACTGCACAAAACTGAACCTCAGGTAACCCTCAAAACTAGAATAATTTCAAATAACCAAACATCAGTAACTTAGTACCTTTGTAATAACTATTAATTATAAATACCCAAAAACATTGTACTCAATATAAGTTATAAGCGAGGGGTTTGTTTTATTTTATCATCATAACAAGCTCGACAGCCCCGGGTGGGCCTCCTCCCCGGCTCCTCCTCCCCGGCGCCGTGTTTCATCCCTCAACACAAAATGGTGAAGTCAATGAACTTTATCCACTGATGCGAACTTGGGTAGGATTTTAACTTTGTTTATTACTATACATAAACAGAGGTCGAGAATATACAAGTGTAGGCATTTGCAGAGCCTATGATCTGTCCTCGGCTAGAACCGGACCTACCATATGTTATTTAAAACAGTTATTCTTCGGAACCAGCTGAAACAGTTTTTAACTGTTACTGTAAAGACAGAACTAGTCGGGATAGTAAAATCAAATGTTTCTAAAAATAACAATTTTAAAGGTACACGGGCAAAACCGCGGCTACCCCTCCCTTCGTGGAAACAATAATTGACTCCTGATATGTGAAACTGTTTCATAAATAACAGTTTTGAGCAGCGTGGATCGTAACAAGTAACAGTTTTAATTTCTTTAAGAAACTGTTGTAGCATTTGCTTGTACTACATTTTTTGCCCACGCAGCACTTAGCTGTTTATGAAACAGTTTAATTTGTGAAACGGTAGCTGTTACTTCTATTTCTTTTAAATAACCGAAACGTTCATCTCTGCTACCCCTGCATCATCAGGGATGGTATTCTGAATCTTCTCTACCCCCTAGAGAGTAATTTATTTGGGGATTTTTATTTTTTGAATGTGACGACACTTTGCTTCATATGATGGCCACACTGATGATTAAATGTCAAATGATATTGTGGGGACCAGAGAGTGAGAGACGAGGATAATAATAATAATAATGTTTGGATAATTTATATAGCGCCATTTTTGTGAAAATCACCTCAAGGGCGCTGTACAATAAAAAAATATCCCAACACGTCTTGCTGCTACAGAGCGCATGGACGGTTGGGATTCTAGTTCCTCGTCTCCAATTATGATATATTACAATTATGATATATATGAGCTAGATAACAGAACGTCTTGCAGCTACAGAGCGCATGGACGGTTGAAATTCTAGACCTCATTTACTAAATTTAGAAGTGTTGTTGTCTATGGCCACAGTGCCCAATGGACCTATATAAGGGCGCGTAACACGTCACTCGCCCTTCTCTGTCTTCACCAGTATTCAAATACACTCTAAAATATTATCTGTGTAATCTTTGTATTTTCGTGTAATAAACCAAAAATTGTAAGTAACTTGAATTATTTTATTTATTTATTCCTTGAGGTTAAATTATGTTTTTCATGAACTAACAAATAGCTACTTTCAAGTAGAGTACAATAATAATACCTCTACAATATATAAAACTTTTTAAGAAATGGAAAAAAACACAATTCACAATTCAATTCAACCTAATTAAGTGTTTTGGGTGATGCTCAAGGTCGCAATAATGCTCTAAATAAAAATATTCGTATACGGTTTCACGTGTCCGTATATCAGTGTTGGCTATAAATGAAGCAAAGTTTAGATGCATGCAAAAAATAAAAATCCCCAAATTGGTCACCCTCTAGACTCCAGGGGATAGATAGAAAAGATTCAGAATACCACTCCAGGGGTGATATTCCAAACGCTCTCGCGGCCGCAGAAAACTCTTTTATCTCGTGTGAGTTTTGAATGTAAATACACGAGATAAAAGTGTTTTCTACGGCGGAGAGCGGTTCAGAATAGCACCCCAGGGCCGCGATTATAAACGGCTATCTTCATCGGTATATACTGAGACGGTATAAATTAATATCGATATTTATGTACGAAAGTTTTTTTTTTTAGATAAAGAAATATTTGCGTTCTTATGATTTACCCAAATATTTAATTATGAAGTCCATTTTCAACGAGTTGTAAATAACTCACTATTAGAAAATGGGAATCAAGTTGGGGTAGAGTGGGATTCGAACCGCGGACTTTTGATCCGTGAGTCCGAGACACTAGCCACAGGACCACAACCCGAAAGTGTGTATATTTGTATAAAAATTCAAAGTATCTTCGTCGGTAACCGGAATACGAACATTTTTAGGAAATTTATTCAATTTTATAAACAGAAAACTTAATTTCACTTTGTAGATAAAATTGAAGATGAATTTTAACTTCCCGTCAGAGTACTTACCTACCCAGGGTGTGTATAAAGGTTTGGCGATTATTCAAGATTTTGATTCTTATTTTTTCTGCAAAATAGCACCCCCGGGACCCGGGATCCGAGACAGGAAAGGGAAGAGCTTTACTCGTGAAAAGATGCTATTATTTCTAAAATACACTTGTATCGGGCGTCCCTCCGCCCCTCGTGGTACCCGGTGTTTCCTGTGACTGCTTACTTTAGTATTTACAATAATTTATGGTCTCGTAAAGCTGCCCGTAGGACGGACATCATAGTTGTTAGCGGAGAGCGGAGACAGCGGGTCGCCCGAAGCAGGAAACTGCAACAATAGGATTATAACGACTGACATCTTGTTTGTGTTTGTGTTTGTGTGACGGGAAGTTTCTAAAGCCGCCGCCATTGTTGTCGTCTGACAGTCGGAAAGATTCCGTCAACCGCGGCCCGCGAACTGGAAATAGGAACATTCAAATGTCGAATTCGATCAGTCAAAAATAGCCACTTTTATGCATTCAATTCACCGCCAGCGAAGCGTAGGGCACTGCATCGGTTCTCCGATTGCAGCGTAGGGTCGATTTCATACGATGGTCAAAATTACTGACAAAATCAAGCGAGGAGTTCTGCGTTGGTTTTGTGACATGTACGTACAGGAAATGGACGACTTACAATATTCACATACCGAGAAAGACATGTCGTGATTAAATCCGACGAATATTTAAACATTTAAGTGTCAAATGTAGGAAAAATCGGCGTGCTTGCGTGAGGAGATGTATGAATGTAGAAGAAGCGAGGTCCCTATGCGTGGACAGCGTGATACGGTGTTCTATGTTCTCCGCTTACTCCCACGAGGAAACGGCCTGATGGTTTGTTTGATTTTTGTCTTAACTAAAACGGTTAAAGAAACGAATAAGCAAAGACAAATAAATATTCTCGAGAAACATCAAAGGATCCAGGTTGATGATTGTAGATAGAATAAATTTATCAAATATTATTTATTCATTCGTTGATCAGTAAAGTTATTTAATTTACAACCAACATTATTCAGATCCTGATGTTCGTTAAAAAGTTCGATAATTCTGGGTAGACGAATGAAATATACATAATATGTAAACGAAAAAAAGCGAAATACTAATAGTTAATTTTGGAGTACCACAGGGATCTATTTTGCGTCCACTATAATATGTATATATAATATTATATGAATGACTTATCACTGTACAATTTTGAAGGAAAACGTTTGCCGACGACATAGGACTATTTAACAAAAATCGAAATAAATATGCGTATTTTATAGGCCCAAAAATTTTTCATTCTTTTTTTACTTTCAAAATTTTCCTTCTTTTAAAAAACACGCACTATCCTGGATTCAAACTAAAGATATGAACTCTTTTTTTCTATGATGTATTTTGTTGCCCTTTAATAATAAGGAATATTTTTATGTTTTTTAAAAATATTTTTTATTTCCTTTTTACTAGAAAATTATCCTTAATTACTAGAAAAAAAAATACAATAGAATCTTTTACATAATATTTTGTTTTCTCTTTCTTATGTTACGGAAAAATATTTTAACTGTCCATTATTTATTATAGGAGCAAAAATTCATTAACATTTTCTTGTATACCCACGAACAGGCTATGCCTTTGTGGTATTTTTGTTTACTATTTTTACTTTTAATATGTATTTCATTGCTTTGTAATAATCCTTTTTTTGTAATACTCTGTTTTACCTCTTATGTATATTGTAAAAAAACAAAAAAAAATGTAGGACATTCCTTCATACGAGTATTTAATAAATTTTGTGATTTTTGTTTCAAAACTGTATTTTTGCTTATGACGAGAGTTGTCCTTCCCTGCAAACTGCGTCCTAATTCCTAATATGGGCCTAATAGAGAATACAATAAAATGTTGTACAAACATAACAAATAGAGCCCCGTAATATAATATGGACAATATGGACAAAATGGACGCGGATTCTTTCAAACTCAGAGCGGAAACGTCGCCCTAAAGGTTTATTGGTCAAGTATTTTGACTAAATATTAAATTTGTTTACATATTAATACTTCTTAAAAACTCCCCCGGCATTTCAAAAAACCGATTCTTCAATCGGTCCGCATGTAGCGCAAACCATCAATTGCTTGACTAAGTTTTATCAATACTTTATATTACTATACAAATATTTCACTAAATATTAGTAAATAATTGTATGTAACAACTTACGGACTTTTTTATGTCTATCTAAATTTGGTAAATAGGGTCTAGGTCTCCAACCGTCCATGCGTTTAGTAGCTGCAAGACGTGTTCTAATCTTACTATTTTTTATTTAAAAATTTTTTTCAAATACACTACACTTCATTATCAATTTAAAATAGTGTAAATGAGGGCTTGATTATGCTTGATTATATTAATATCACCGTTTATGCGCTCTGTAGCTGCAAGACGTGCTGTTATCAAGCTCATGTCTGTTATAAATGAAATAGATCTTAGTGGAAAACGAGGAACTAGAATCCTAACCGTCCATGCGCTCTGTAGCTGCAAGACTTGCCGTAATTAAGCTTATATCTGTTATAATTGAAATAGACCTTAATTGGAAATGTGACACTAGAATCTCAACCGCCCATCACCGGTGAAGTAGAACGAGGACAACCGAGAAAGACTTGGTACGATCGGAGAAACCAAAATATTAAGTCTGGTCATGCTAAAAGCGGACAAAACCGAATAGCATGTGTGACAAGTTGCACGAATCTGACAGAAGCTAGGAATGTATGTCAGGATAGGCTTGTGTGGCGGTCCATCCTTTCTGCCAACCCCTACAGGAAAATAGCGTGATGGCAGTGGTAGTTATGACATGGGAAAAACTTTTTTAAATATAAAAAAATCATGATATGAATGAACCTTTGCCTAATTTATTGCCACAAAATTTCACTGAAATTTATAACGGTTTATCTAAAAAAGCGTCTGCCTTCGTGGTGTAGTGGTCAAGACGCTTGACTCACGCACGGAAGGTTCCGGGTTCGATTCCCGGTGAGAACACAAAAATAAAATGTGATTTTTCTCAAGCCTGGGTGTTCTGCGATGTAATTCACTACCAAAAAATGTATATTTTTTTTAGATTCGTTATTTTACATTACATATTAATAATTTAATCTCCTTTTGAATATTAATCATAAAAATGGGGAAAATAAGAAAAAGGATAAAAAAAATTGAAGCCCACAATGATGCGGCCTCCGGTGTAGTGGTCAGCGCGTTTGCAGACAATGGCATGGCAGGCCATGCAAGAGGTCTCGGGTTCGATTACCGACATGATTGATGTGAAATATTTATTTAAAAAAATATATTTCATAATCTCAGGACCCCGATTACAATTGGCAGTTGACATTTATCTTTTTAAAAATTTTATCCACAAAGTAAAATTAAGTTTTCTGTACGAAAATCAGAATATGCATTCATGTTCAATTATAGGTAAGATAGATACGAAGATACTTTAAACGTTCACGCAAATATACTCATTTTCGTACACAAATATCGGTTTTTCTTTATAGACAGTCGAAGATAACTCTGTTAACTTCCCATTGTAATCGGGGTGCTGAACTGCCACCTGAAGCGCAAGACTGAGCATCTTACCTTCATGTTACAAAAAATTATAAAGATACGCTGCGATTGGTGTACCAATGCAGTGGTCTATGCACCCTTAGATGCGGAAAGGGAATGAATAAGAAGAAGTATTTATGACAAAATTGACAGATTTTAAAAATGCGTATTTACTCTACTGTCTTTAAACGACGAAGGCTATCCCTAGATTAGATTCCCTAGTTACTATTTATAGTTACTTTTTTAAAAATATTTTCATTTTATTTTAAATTTCATTGATTAACCCTTACATACATACAAACATACATTTAACAAAATATTTTAGCTTTGAAAATTCACATTCTACTGTTAATAATTATATTTTTTAAATATTTTGTAAAGGTTGTCCGAGTCTTTTGTTTAGTTTTGTCTGGTAGTTTATTGTATAATTTCAGTCTATGGTTTATTAGTCTCGAGTCTCGACTGACCTTTTCTCGTTTTAGAAGGTTGTCTATGATATTTTTTTGATATTTTCGTATCGTGTTCACGTTTACTACAGTTTTTTTCAAGTTTTAATTCTTCGTCTACAATTACATCAGTGGCCAATTTATGAATAAATTTTAAGGATTCTAGTTTAAAGAGTAGGTCATATACTAAACTTTAATATTTTATTTTGCTGTCTTTGTAGTCTGTGTATGTCATTTTGATTTCCTGTTCCCCATAGTAGTTGCATATCAACTTCAACTTTAGGGTGCCTGGAAGAATGACTAGACAGGTGCCACCGTTTTGTAGTAAAAATTCACGGACAGTGTATACTTGTAATGCTGTATTAAATAGACTTCACGAACTCGGCAATAGTTATTCCCACGTATCTGATATATTTAGTGTAGGGTATTGTTCCTATAGAACAAACCTTTTGAACTTTTTCAAAGATGGTGAATGGTGATTATATTTATTTGTTCATGCATTTCATATACAGTTTTTTGTTCACTTTGCCTAGCTGTGTGAAACAGTACTTATGATTTTCTTGTTGTTTTACTGTAGAATGTTTTATTATTTAAACTTTCTACTGAATATGCTGTATAATTTTTAGGTTATTTTTTTAAATTTAAATCTTGTATAATTTTTGGTTTAATTGTTTTTTTTATAAATCTTGTTTTTAAAATTCATGTTTTAAAAAAAAAAAAATATTAAGCCAAATATGTTAATATTATAAATGTTTGTAAAAGGCAGATTTGCCGTTTACGTTATTAAAATAAAATATTACATATTTCAGTTTTTACAAAGGCTTCGTACATAAGAATTTTTTCCGTTTTTGGAACAAAGTTTTTGATTTGAAAAAAAGACTCGATAATGTCGCCACTTTGCTTATTAAATTGTGGATGTGAATTGTTAGGCAGTTTAGATGAATCGCCTGCAAAAAACAAAAATAAATATGTATGCATGCTTTTACTACGCTCATTAAACATATTGCCATAGAATTAAGAATAGTCCAGAAACCGCATACGCACATCAAACAGAAGGCGAATAAACTACTCATGAATGAGTAGGTTTACGTTTTGATCCATTAGCTACTTTGTAGACGTCGTTCAGTACGCAACTCCTGATTTGAATTCAATTATGCCGTGTTGTGTCCTTTTAAAGTGTAGAAAAACTGCCAGGATCTTAAAGAAACAGGATGGTATCACATTTCATGTGTAATTAGCAAATGCATGTGTGGGTAGCAAATGCATTACTTAAACATTGAATTATTTTTCCATCTGTCAGATTGTCGAAGAAACAAAATGGAAATTTCGTAAGTGTTGCCAGGGTAGTAAATTTTTTTACCTTACTTTGCTCATCTAATGAGAGAACTTATGAAAATCGGACCTCGGATTAAACAACTCTGTGGTGGACATTTGACCGATATTATCTTTAAAACATCAATTTAACAAGATATAAAAATATCCGTTTTATGTTAAATAAAATTTGTTTTATATTTTAAGTTTAAAGTTCATTCAATTACTCTTATTAAATGACCTAATTACTATGAATGAAACTACTCTGTTGCGTCAATCAATATTTCCGCGTGCACAATAAAATTTTAGGGAAATTAACAGATTGCTTTTTTTTACCTTACATTTGTGTTATGATTTTTTTTCCATCTGGCAACATTACGCGGTGATGGCAGGAATGCGCGTGGCGAAAGCGGGGGCATAGTGGTGGCATTTTTGGACACAGTCCGATGTATTCGAATATGATTTTACGCTCCTTCTGGATTATTATTAATTCTATGCCTATTGCCTATGTAACAAAATGTAAATTTCTGTAAGAAAATGTGTAAATATGTAACCATAAATAAATCAATAAACGTATGAACAATGATCCAGACACGCCGCAGTTGGACTGCCAATGCTCCGCCCGTGCCCTATGCACCACGACTGGCCGCGGATCGGGAAAGAAACTGTTCATTCGGGAGTGGTCGCCTACGTGACGCGGCCAGCGTCCATATGCTCCAACTTCCAGCGGAAACCCACGGATAAAGAGCGGATTCTCATTATACAATACATACATTCGTAGGTACGGTATAATGACAAAATACACTATAATATATTATGATAGTTGCGGCGGACAAACGGCCGGGCATTGTGTGTGTTTATGGAGGCAATATTCGGACCGGAAGCGAGTGACAGTTGGACCGACTTCGTTTGTCTCACTTCCTGCGACGCCGGCCGAGGACGCCGCTTCCGGCCAAGGTCGGGGATGTGTTCTCTTCTCTCGTTGCGCGAGCGGGTGGGTGCGCATTGTGCGCAATACACAGTGCACGGTACGCACTACACAATACACAGCACACGGGAAAAGGATGCGGCTTGAGGATTTCGAATAATTAAATCGAGATCCCGTATCCGGCGGAATTGAAAATATAGTATTGACAAACGGACAAATCTGCACGCCGCGGCCGATTCCCCTATACACTATAGACTATGGACTATAGGGGTAGGGAGAGACGATATAACGCCGTGTCACCCTGTCTTTGCCTTCTGCATTCATAAATCATCTCGCTAGCGACCGGAGTTTCGGTATCGGCCAAAAATCGGCCGCAACCCGCGGTCGCGATGTGTCGGATTACGTTCGGCTGTACTCGGGTGCATCTCGTAGCTCATAGCTCGCGATGATACGAGTTCTTTGATGTGTAACATAACAGTGAATCGAAAAGCTATAAAAATAAACTTATTTCTTCAAAGAAGTCAACTAAATGTAATAACATTCAATAGAATATTTGTATAAAGCCACTTACCGACTTTTCTATGTCTACCGGTTTCGTCAGGACACTAATCAAACCAACATGCAAGATCCACTATACATATCTCTCTCTTTCGGGTACGTCTCAAAACCGGTAGGCATAAAAATGTCGGTAAGTGGTTAAATACAAATATTTTATAACATTTAGTAAAATGTTTTACCACAAAGATAATGCTTTAAATATGAATAAAATTTCTTTCAATAATGTTTGAGTATGTCCAAATGCTTGCAGACTGGATCGATTTCCTTCCTAGGGAGTTACTGATATTTAAATTTGTTGTTCTTTTATTTCATCGGGACTTTCAAGCTTATTTAAATAATTTGATCGAAGTTATCCAATGACAATTCATGATGGAAATCCATTGTAGGTAATCCACTGCTCCCTAGTTGGAGCATACGGTGTCCACGAATATCTTTCAGGCATCTCTGACGGCTGCCAGCTCCTGCGCATCCTCCCAAGTCAAGTTCGCGACTCGTAGTTCTAACACGGCGGCCTCCGTGGTGTAGTGGTCAAGACGCTTGACTCACGCACGGAAGGTTCCGGGTTCGATTCCCGGTGAGAACACAAAAATTAAAATGTGATTTTTCTCAAGCCTGGGCTCTGTGATGTAATTCACCACTGTAATTAGGCCTCCTGGCCTGTTGTGGTGCAAAAAAAAAAATGTAAAACACGAACTGCCGACGAACAGTCAGCAGTGGACGCCCGGGACGCCGAGAACCCGATGCCTCGTAAAGTAGGCGAGCGTGGTTAAGGCTCTCGGGAGGCATCCGCAGCACGTGGCCGAGCCAACCGTATCGCCTCCGCTCGATGATAGCTGTCGCCGGAGTTTGCTGCGTCCGTTCTCTTATTAGTTTGTTCCGCGCAAGGTCAAACCGCCGCACGCCCGAGATCCTTCTGTGACGCCTATTCTCAAAACTCAGAATTGTGCTATATCGCGCCCTAGTGAGGTGCCACGATTCGCATCCGCAGAGGAGAATAGGTGTTACGCGGGCGTTATATAGGCGGCATTTGATTTTCACGGAGTAAATATCCGATCTCCAGACAGCCTTCACCGCTACTCTGTAACATAAACTCCCCGGTATTTGAAACTCTCGACCCTTTCGATGACCCGGTTTGACAGAGTCAGGGGATTTTGGGCATCGAGGCACGAAGTGTCACACAGTACGTGCGTTTTTGCAATATTGATTTTTTAAACTATGCGTGCGGAGTACCAGCCTACCGGGGGCCGAAGACCCGCGACTGAATCGTCAATTACAACCGCAACGTCGGCATACTCTAGGTCGCGGAGTTACCAATTAAAAATACTTTTAAAATTTTACTAAATATTTCAAGTATTGTATCTCTTTCGACTTATTTTTTCGACTCACGGGCCAAAGGTCCGAGGTTCAAATCTCACTCTACTACAGCTCGATTCCAATTTTCCAGCGCAAGTTATTTACGACTTTCAGGAAATGGTCAGAAAATTAAAATATTTATCCTTACACTGTATACAATGTTTTAATATTTATCAGTCTGAAGATGCCCATTGGAGGGGGAAGCGCTAATTGGTCGAATAAATAAGTGGAAACCAACCGAGTATTTTTAATTGGTGGCTTATATTTAATTATTTTCTTTAATTTTTAAATAAAAATTATATTTAATATCTATTTTCTTTAATTTGAAGTAAGAATAAATAAAATAATTAGTTATGACCCTGGAAACATTATATATACAAGTAGTCATACTCGCTACCTAGATGGTAGATGGTAGATGGTAGATGGTAGATGGTAGATGGTAGATGGTAGATGGTAGATGGTAGATGGTAGATGGTAGATGGTAGATGGTAGATGGTAGATGGTAGATGGTAGATGGTAGATGGTAGATGGTAGATGGTAGATGGTAGATGGTAGATGGTAGATGGTAGATGGTAGATGGTAGATGGTAGATGGTAGATGGTAGATGGTAGATGGTAGATGGTAGATGGTAGATGGTAGATGGTAGATGGTAGATGGTAGATGGTAGATGGTAGATGGTAGATGGTAGATGGTAGATGGTAGATGGTAGATGGTAGATGGTAGATGGTAGATGGTAGATGGTAGATGGTAGATGGTAGATGGTAGATGGTAGATGGTAGATGGTAGATGGTAGATGGTAGATGGTAGATGGTAGATGGTAGATGGTAGATGGTAGATGGTAGATGGTAGATGGTAGATGGTAGATGGTAGATGGTAGATGGTAGATGGTAGATGGTAGATGGTAGATGGTAGATGGTAGATGGTAGATGGTAGATGGTAGATGGTAGATGGTAGATGGTAGATGGTAGATGGTAGATGGTAGATGGTAGATGGTAGATGGTAGATGGTAGATGGTAGATGGTAGATGGTAGATGGTAGATGGTAGATGGTAGATGGTAGATGGTAGATGGTAGATGGTAGATGGTAGATGGTAGATGGTAGATGGTAGATGGTAGATGGTAGATGGTAGATGGGTGACAGAACGACAGAATTTGATTCAGGATGCGGCACTAGGAACTAGGCACTACCCATTGTAAGGAGTACCGCTTTACCCACCGTTAAACCACTGGGAGTCATCCTTATTCTGACCTTTCTCGTGACGCTCAAATTAGTAGAACGATAGGTTTATGCTTTTACCAGCTGAGACAGATTAAATGCATACGCAAAAATTTGCCAGTTGATGCCGCCCGTCAATTAATAAATGCGTTTGTAGTGTCTAGAGTCGATTATTGTAATGGTATCTACGCTGGTCTACCGATGAATAAAATGACTCGCCTACAGTCTGTATTGAATGCCGCAGCGAGACTTATTTTAAGTTCAGTCATATCACTCCACTACTTCGGGAATTGCACTGGCTACGTTTTCCACAGAGGGTGGAATACAAACTCTGTTGGCTTATGTATAAGTCACTGCACAACTCTGCTCCAGAATATCTAAGGGAACTCTACATTCCAGATGAACCAGCTGACAGACGTCTTACGCTTAGATCAGCTTCATCTACGTCGAAAGGAAAAGTTATTATACCTCTACGCAAACAGCGCACTAAATTCGGCGAACGTGCATTTGCGGGCGCAGGCCCTACGGCATGGAATGCTCTCCCAGCAGAGGTGCGAGGCTGTGAGAGTGAAGTGATGTTTCGGAAGAAACTTAAAACCCACTTGTTCTCTAAATCATTTGAATAAATTCTTAGCATGTGGTGAAAAAGTAATATGAAAAAGTACATTATTTTTCTTAAATTAAAAAGTTAAAATTAAATTTATATCCCTATATAATCACTTTGTAAAGCGCTCTTGAGGTAATATATTACGAAAATGGCGCTATATAAGTTATCCATAATTATTATTATTTTGGGTTCACGCTCATTCGGTTGTACATAGGAAGTGCCACGGTACCACTGACTTTGCAACAATAACCGATGAACCAGTCTGTTTGTAAACAAAATTAAAAAGCAGTAAACTTCTAAAGGAAGCGATAAAATAACAACATATAAATACGTCAGTTGTCTATGCGAGAATCTACCCTTAGCGGTAAATTCCAACTTACAACCCTCCACGGAATGATTATTGTAGCTAAGCGTGTCTGTCTGTTTCCTGTTGCTAAGTGGAGGGTAGGTGTCGTGTCCGCGTGACGGGACCCCCTTGGCCCCCCTGCGACGCGCCGTCCTCTCGCCTCTCGCACACACTCGCACACTCGCACACTCGCACACTCGCACACTCACACACCCGCGTCCCGCGTAGGAGTGGAGCAGGAGTAGGAAGCAGGAACCCAATAATGAATCAATGGAAGTTATTCCAATAATACACAATACCCACTTCCGCTGACGCTCGCAAGGTGGTTGGGAAATTGGAGTCACATTAAAAAAAACACAAACATTTAAAAATTAATTGCATTTTATTTTTATTTATTTATTTATTTATTAACGGACATTGTCCATGTATACAATTTATAAGGTTTAAATATTACAATAAAAGAATAGTTTAAAACATTTAAAGAAAAAAGAAAGAAGCATTGACAAACATAAGGGACATCGAGACAAGATCTGGACTATTTATGTAGTGCTCGTTTAAATCGTTGTAAACTTAAACCAAAAAAGTCCAGATCCTGTCTTGAGTTAACAATACGACAAAGGCGGGTCATTGGAGAATTTAGGCCATAGTTTGTTCTATGCTGATCGATGAACAGTACTTCATTGTTTCTCAATCTACGAGTCGGGATATTGAATTTTACTTGTCCCAGTAATGATGGAACATCGATTATACCATTTAGTATGCCGAACATATATATGGAGTCAAAATTAGTTCTACGTTTTTGTAGACTAGAAATATTTAACATTTTATGTTACAAACTCTAAAAAAACACGTTAAACTTATAATATAATGTACCATATTCGGGTTCTTGAAAGGGGTGGAAATAAAACTAAATGTGAGATCAGAGTGAACGGAGATATTCTGAATCATGCGGAAGAATTTGTGTATCTGGGAAGTATGTTTACTAGGAATTGAAAGGAGGGTGTGTACCGGAAACAGGGCGAACGGTGCATTGAAATCTACTTTGGCAAACAAATGTTTATCGCATGAGGCAAAACTAGCAGTTCACAATGGAGTTCTGGTGCCAACTCTAATGTATGGGAGCGAAGTATGGAATTTGAAAAATAATGATGAAGGTAGGTCGAATGCTGTCGAAATCAGATCCCTCAGGCAAATGTGTAGTAAATTGATGTATGATAGGTCGAGATCCGTGAACTGTGTAAGGCTGAGACTTGCATCATCGACAGAATCAAGAAAGGGGTGCCGAGTCGGTTCGGACATGATGTGGAACGAATGGCCAGTGAAAGAACGGCTTTTTAGCCGTACATCCTTCGTACATCCTAAATCCTTTTGGATGTACGATGCTAATGTTGATGGATGCAGAAAACGAGGAAGACCGAGAAAGACGTGGCACGATCGAGTCCATCAAATACTCGAAGATGGACATGTCTAAAGTAGGAATAATCGGCGTGCGTGCATGAGAAGATGTATGCATGTAGAGGAAGCGAGGTCTGTACGTAAAGATAGAGTGATATGGCGTTCTATCCTCTCTGCCTACGACGGCGTGATGGTTTGTTTTTGTTATATTTTTATTATGATTTTATACGAATAAGGGCTAGGGTTGATGTTGAAAATTTAATTTTAATGTTGAAATTAAACACTTCTTTGAATTTACTAAAACCTCAAACACTTTGCTAGTTTTCTGTAGCACAGATCTTAGGAAGCCCTGCGGTGCTATTCCGAACCGCTCTCGCGAGCGTAGAAAACACTTTTACCCCGCGTATTTCGCATGTTAATACGCGAGATAAAAGGTTTTTCTACGGCCGCGAGAGCGTTTGGAATATTACCCCTGATTCGTACTAAGTAACTGCTCTGTACGCCATACAACATATTACATTATAAATAAACCAAATCAATCCCATATTATATTGCCTGGTATTTCTACTAATTACCAACGATAGCCTCCGTGGAAAGCGCATATGTCAACAATTATTCTTTTCTAACTTGAGTTTCTTATTTATTTTATTTTTTGTCACATTCAATGTTCACTTCTTTTACAAAATTTATCAAAACTAAATTGGTCTTTTATGTTGAAAAATCTTTGTTTTTGATACTTATTATGTATGACTGTATATTTTCAACGCATATCGAGGCTATACTGACAGAATGCATTCAGTCAACAGTCTTTATGTATTAAAAATGTTGTGCAAGATGCAAAATGTTGATTACTATTTCGAAGTTTAAAAAAAATTAAAATAAAAGAAAATTGTGGGAGAAATAACGCGTTGAAAGAATAAAAAAAGATTTAAATGCGATTATCTCGGGACTTATTTTAATGACTTAATCATTAAGTCTTAATGCATTCTGTCAGTGAAGTTTCGAGTATTATGTTAAAGTCAATTTGTGCCGTTTATGTCAAATCAATCGATATCGTCGGTGTTCCTCATCTTAATGGCATAATTTGAAAATAAACTAGTTAAAAATGAAGTTATACATATCGCCAGCTCAAAGCAACTTGCAACTTGCAACATGCAACATGCAACAGTGAGATAAATCCGAAATTTCTGATTTTGAGATACGCATGTGGTGGATATGTTAGTAAATTAAATAAATTAATGTTTACAAATAATAAAATATTGAAGGACGATAGTTAATCTGTGTGAAAATATATTATTCATAATCTACTTCAAATAATTTAATTCTGCTAGACCTTGCACACCTCAACAAAGTCCGATTATCTCAGAACATGTTCTTCAGAGATATCTCACTGTTGCTTTGAACTAGCGCTATGTCATTTATTGTCCGATAAAATGCATTATATCCTCTGAAGTTAAGTTTTCTGTAAAAAGCCACTATTATAGTTATTTATTTTATTATGTTTTCTAAGTGAAAACATTAAAATCCACCAGACATTTTTTAAATTTAAATTTATTTTATTTTATTAGGTAATTCAACAAATATACATACTAGAAAACGTACAATTTGAAAGTATTCGTCGATACAATTTTACATGCATATATATCTTCAATTATAGAGTTACACAAAATAGATTTATATATTAAGATATAATATATATTTTATATATTTTTTTATACAGGTTACAATGCAATAAAAAATAAGTTATGCGTGTGTACTTATTAAATAAGATTTATTCCCAAGAGATTATTCGCAAAAACTGAGAGAGTATCATGAAAAATGTCAATGTTATTGTTTCGGCAGTATATATTATATTCCCGACACATGCGGGCCATAGGTGTGTGGTATGGAGGATTACCTGAAAACAAAAGCAGTTTAAATATTTCCCGATGTCTGAGTGTTATATTTATTTGTATTTTATTCAGGAGGTTAGTATTTACTTTACAGCTTAATATTTTATACTGAAATAATTATCCATAACATTTAAAGGAACTAGAATGTCTTCGCGAGTGTGTGTCACGTCGTCGCGTGTCACGTCCAAAATATGATAAAAAGATACCATAATCATGGACAATAACGCACTTAGAGGGCATTTAGAGGGCACCGGTTTACCGACGATATATCATACATTTAAAATATTAAATATTATTTTTGTATTATATCTTCAAACCACACTGTAGTACAGATGTTATATGGGACGACCAAACAGGCGTCAAAATAACCAATCTGCCAATCTGCCTCCTTTTTCCATTCATTCCCGAATCGTTTCCCGCCGCGTCCGGACGCGCCACGTGCCGCACGTTCGCCTGTTCGCTTGTTCGCGCCACAACCTGAAGACTGTCGTCTAATAAATATTATAACTCATTTTACTAATTAAAAACTGTTAGAAAAACATACGAAGATCAAAACCGTATAAAATTGTGCGCTAATTATAGCGTTATTTACATAAAAAAGTTATTAAAATAAAAATACAAGAGTGATTTGCAGTGAACTTTATTCCGGATTAACAAAAATAACTGGTAAGTCACTCGTATATTTAATTAATTAATTACAAAACATTCGTCTTCCCCTTTACGGACCCAGTGGTGCATAGGGTACTGCATTTGCAAACCGAACGCAGCGCATTTCGCAGCTGTCATATGAGGGTAAGGCGATCATCATCATTCCCTTTCCGCATCGAATGGTGCATGGGGCACTGCATCGGTACACCGATCGCGGAGCGTATCTTGATAATTTCTCGTTACACGAAGGTGGAAGAAGAGAACTCGAGACGTCACACGCGAAGTAATTTTGAAAATCCTATCGCTAATATTTCGATAGATTTTTTTTTGGCTTAGTTTGAATTATATACTTTTCATTAACAATATTGTGAGTTTGTTCAAATTTTTGTAGACAAGGACTGGATTCAACTCTCTGGGGAGCTATTAACATAAACATACAACAGAGATGAAGAACATTTGAGAGAAGATAAAATAAAAGTCTAGGCATCTACAGGGCTTATGACCTGTCATGGACTGGTTTAAGTGGCCACTTTACAAACTGTGTAACATTCACCATTCGCCCACATTTGAACATCTATATTCCTTCAATCCTTTCATCTGTCGATGTTTGTGAAATTTTAAGAGCTGAAACCTTTATTTATGCGGTTGAGATTCGTCTGATTGAATTATTTCACCTACAGGAAGAGCAGTTAGTAACTTTTCTAAAATTGAGAAGATGTACGATTTAGACATCTTTAACGACTCAGCTCTCTGCTACAAACGGAAGCTGAGTCTTATAGATTTTAATGTTTAGTATTACTAATGTTATTATTGTTATTATTGGAGCACATAGGGGAATTTGCTTATGTGTGCCCCACTTCAAAGTTTAAAGTTACTGTAATAAGTATTAGTATCATTTAGCCTCTTTGAAAATAAACAGAATCAATTAATACTAAACTAGGTACTACCAGAATACACACTACATAAACACCACATCACTCCATACACCTCACTCCACGCACTACATTTCATACTCACAACAATAAAAACACAATCACTAGTAAATTCACACAAAGCACAAATTCTTCTTACATCTTGTTGTACTGTTAGATAGTTGTTTCATATATTGTGTTGTGTACGTAATTGGTGCTGTGTTAGGTTTATTTTTTGTTCGTAATATTGTCTAGATTTATATTAACATAGCACTGTGTGCACAACATTAAATTTAAACAATAACACAAACATACTAGGCAACGCCTGAAAATGTTATTTTTTCAATTTCTATAATTCTTCATGGACCGGGAGTCTTTTTTTGTAATTATTTTTACCACAATAATTGTTATTGAGATCTCGGGGTTGATTCCCGACATGGTTGATATAAAATATTTATTTGAGAAGGTGTTTTCACACTAGAATATTTCATAGTCCCTGGACTGGTACCTGCAGCATATGACTGATCATCTTACCTCCATGTAAGAGAAATGATCAAGTTATATAAATTACATATATTTTCAATTAAATTGCATTCCTTACGTATATTTTAATTAAATTTTAAGCTACTTAACATATTTAATTTTTGTATTCTGATATGTTGTGTTATTATTTAATGATTTGTATAAACTCGTACTTCGTACTTCGTATATCGCACTTTGCACATCGCACACACAAGTTAGTGAACTGAAAACAAATAAATATATTGTTTCTAAAGCAGAAAGTATGCGTGTCATATCGACACTGAGTTTATGATCATTAATCTCTGGATATTGTGTTATTGCTTAAGAAATCTACTTTGGCAAACAGATGTTTATCGCAGGAGGCTAAATAACTAGCAGTTCACAACGGAGTTCTAGTGCCAACTCTTATGTATGGGAGCGAAGTATGGAATTGGAAAAATGATGATGAAAGGAGGTTGAATGCTGTCGAAATGCGATCCCTCGGGCGAATGTGTATTAAAACGATGTATGATAGGTGCACAAATGTCGAGATCCGTGAAGTGTCAAGAAATTTGATGGGTGCAGAAAACGAGGAAGACCGAGAAAGACATGGCATGATCGAGTTCATCAAATACTCGAAGATGGACGTGTCAAAAGTAGGAGTAATCGGCGTGCGTGCATGAGAATATGTATAAATGTATGACAAGATAGAGTGATATGGCGTTCTATCCTCTCCTATACAATAGGAAATAATAAAAATACAATAGAATAAAAATAATAGCGAAAAAAGAATGAGTTGAATTCGTAAAAGGGATATTTGGTACGCCACAATAATGGCGCGGAAATAGCGCGGGCTCTCAAACCCGACACTGGGCCCCCGCGACTTCCGTCCCCCGCCACTTCCTGCTTCCGGTCGTGCGCCGGCCGCTACCCTCCACCCGCCACTCGCGCATTTTGGTCCATGGGGCACTGCATGCGGCACTCACTCATTACAGCGGAGATGGATTGGAGAAGGAAATACGGAATTCACAGGGCTCGAGAACTGCTGTCGCCGTTTTACACTCTGTGGAACATTGATCATTCTGCCTTTGTTTACCTGAGAGCGGCCGTCTGTCATACGTCATCGCTGTATTTATCATTCGCCTGGACACAGACGCGGATGTACAGAATATAAATGACATATTTCAATAACACTACAGCAATTCGCACATTGCACGATACGACGATACGACGATACGACGATAGTGGATAGTGACGATACCCCGGTCCGCAGCATACTACCTATAGGTAGAATACTGTTCCGTCATTTGGCAGCCTCCTGAATCGAACCACATCCTCGAAATAGAGAAGGTTCAAGCGTGATGTTTGCGAAACTTATATCTTAAAGTAAATAATAACTATCCATTCTTGTATCCGTCATTATGTCCGGCGGGGACGCTGGATGACGACACCCTCCAGTCTCGTCGGCAAATTTCTCTCGGGAAACATTTCTATAAGCTGATTTCTAGAAGTATATATAACTTACAAGTTCATGGTTTACCTCTTCGTTCTAATTCTCAAGGCACTCTCTTAATACCCATCCACGATTCCTCTTTCTTCTCTAACTCATATAGTGTCCGTGCGGCTCGACTGTGGAATCATCTCCCATCCACCATCAAAGATGTTACTACAGTATCTCTGTTTAAATCACGCCTGAAGAAACATCTCCTTTCTCTTCCTTAATCTCTCCTTTCCTTTTTCCTCTTTTTTTCTTTTTTCCATCGAGTAATAGTTTTGGTTTAAGGTAATTTATAAACAAATACGTTTATTTCTATTTTAGTTAGTCTTTTGCTTTTTAATCTTTTTTTCTATTGAATATGTTCTGTAACTTGAATTATAAAAATTAAACTTTTATTTTATTGGTTGGTTGGAAGAAATTGCCATTTGGCAATAAGCCCGCCAATGTACAATTATAATGTTATCATTATGCACAAAAAGTGAAATAAAAAATAAAATAAAAATAATCCAAGAAAGAGATCAGTTTGTATGTTCCCGATAATTACACTAGAGCGAGATCTCACGCACTGCTTTACACACCCAGAAGCTCGCACACGAATGCGAGTCAGAACTCACCCATCGATAGGACAATTCGCTTGCTGAATACAGTTTCTGCGGATATTACGGATCTATTTTTCTGTACATATCGGCAGATTGGCAGCTATCTGCTTTCTATTCACGAAATTCTAACTTATGTTTACAGTCTGCATTACTACGTACGTGATGGGTTAAACAGTTAAACAGCCCGGACACCGGACAGTAATGCGGACTACAATATCGTCAAATAAATAAATAAGGTATTCTGTCAATTTAAAATCGTCGATTTCGAGAAGGTACTCCGTTCTCCGGATATAGAACGATTTGGAACACGTTTTAAAATTTAATAATAGAACAGGAAGAGACAGCTGAAGGGAAGGGGAAGTGACGTACCATATAACTTACTACCCATTAAAACACAAACAGCAAACGGAACACACCGTAACGCCGTAGGCCGAGAGGATACACCGCCATATGCCGACTCTGCCATCGCGCACAGACCTCGTTTCCTCTCGTCGTCACACCACGTTCGCTCCCCGGTTGGAGCGGTTGGAGCGCGCGGTCCTCCAGTGCCTCGATCGCAGATAACTACCGACGTGATGACAATTTCTCACTATCGTTTTTTATCGTATTCGCGATCACAATGGAACATCCGTGAACGCCTAATATTAAATGTGGAAATATTTACGTTTCGCGACGCATAATCCTGCTGCGCAATCACATATTTCAATTTCATCGGTGTAAATATGGAAAATATTAAAAAACCTGCCATTTTTATTTATTTATTTATTATTTATCACGCTATTTATTGCAGGTAAGCCAAATTTCAAGAAAAGCAGTCACCACGCGATATATTGTTTTTTTTTGTAGTAAACGCCGATTTTTCCCCAGTGAACTGTATTTATTTACGAGGAAAACAAAAAACAAACCGACACGAGTGCTGACTTAGAGATTACACACGCGTTGACTTATGACTGTTCATTATTGTTCATTGCGATCGCTCAAATGCTTAGCATGTGTTTGAGCACGTCGATAGTTATTTGTGATTGAGCTACTGTACGCAGTTTGACCGCACAGAAATCGCGTTTCGACAGCATTCAGCCTATACTGTCATCTGTTTTTTCCAATAGGGAAATCTCACTTTTTTTTTACATTTCGTAAAAAGGGTCTGTGAAGTCTGAAGTACTGTCCCGTAAAGGAAATGATTTTTTTGTTACTCATTTACTAATACATAAAAAATACTTTTAAATTTGTTATTATGAATTTCGCAAAAACGGTCATCGCATTGGCCACGCCCCTAATACGTCATGATTCATGTTTATTTGTTCCCGACCATTCAAATTTGTTTAGAACATTGTCGAAAATCTTGACGTCACAATTATCAAGACCAAACGTGCCGCGTTTTTCTAGTGACATATTTTTAAAAAATTCATTTTTTAAAGTTAAATATATCCACAATATCCATATTGATTTTGAAAATACAATTAGTTATTCTAAGTCCATTTTATAAATTTTTATCGGTATTCGTAGTATGTGATATTTCCCTATTACGCACTTCTCTTCCGTGCGTAAGGGTCGGCACCGGGACTCCATTGTCAACGGCTAATTTCGCCTCCGGCGACAAACATTTATTTGCCAAGGTAGATTTTGGTATTTGATAATACTCACGAATTGGCGTAGAGGAAGGATGAAAGCGGAGAGACCGCGGTCGAAATGCGGTATCTCAGACGAATGTATGGAAAATCTATATGTGACAGGGTACAAATACAACTAGTACATACGACTAGTACAAATCTGAGATAGGTATAATCTAGGAGTAATAATTCTGAAATAATTGAAAATTAAAAAATCTTTATTATCATCATCATTCCCTTTCCGCACCTAATGGTACTTAGGGCACTGCATTGGTATACAAATCGCAGCGTTTGATCACTTGTTACATGAAGGGAAGATGATCAGTCATACGTTTCAGGTTCAGGACTATAAAATATTCTAGTGTGAAAACACCTTTTTACTCTAGAATATTTCAATTTCGGCAATCGAACCCGAGACCTCTTGCATGGTAGGCAAACGCGCTGACCATTACACCACGAGGCCGACATAATACACAATTGATAAATACATTTTTTTTTTCTGTCAAATTAAAACATAATATAAATATAGGGGGTAGATTACTTACCGTCCATGCGCTCTGTAGCTGCAAGACTGTAATCTAGCTCCTATCTGCTATAATTGAAATATATCATAATTGGAAACGAGGAATTAGAACCCTAATCGTCCATGCGCTCTGTAGCCTGTAGCTGCAAGACGTGCTAGGATATTTATTTAGTGTACAGCGCCCTTGAGGTGAATTTTACAAAAATGGCGCTTTATGAATTATCTAATGAACAAAAATAACATAAACCTATGCAGAACACAAATAAGGGCAAAAATAACGCTATTCAATGTGTATTTATAAACAAATAGATGGTGCAAACCGCTATGTAGTTTATTAAAAGATTAATCTAAATTTTTTGTGTCCAAGATTTTAAAGTTATTTAATATTCAGACAAATATAAAGATTTTGACATTGGGTAGTAAATTAGTCAATTTCGTGACAGGTTATGGGCGCTCTAAATAACTAGACTTTTGGGTTTTTAAAAATGTGTTTATTAATAATGATACGCGGAAGCGGAAGCGGGGAGCATAGTCGCCTAGTCCGTCGCCCCCTTGCTGTGTAGGTACTATATTATATTACCGTACTGGCAACACCACCACATCCCCGTGGTGGTGTTGTGTATATTTATTTTTTTGTCACTTTTTGTCCATAATTACCCTCCGTCAAACATGATCTGCAAAATATAACATAATATATGTATTACTTATTTCTTTTTTGATGGCTATATACTTTACCATTAAAGCTATGCACAAGCAAAAAAGGAATAACACATTACAACAGAGATGGAGAACATTTAAGAGAAGGGAGTATTAGGCTAGGTCTAGGCATTAACAGGGCTTGTCTGAATTACTCTAGTCTCGCTTGCGCCCGCGACCCCCCGAGCGAGGCTTCGCGACTCGTGACACACTTTTATAAAAACAAGTCTTTTCATTTTACTACTACCTCTACTACCATCACACCATTTAGAGGGAGAGGATGGACCACCACACTCGTCTATACTGGCATACATTCCTAGCATCCTTCACATTCATACATCTTGTCATACATGCTCGGTTCTACCTGCTTTTGACATGATCAGACATAAGATTACGGTTTATCTGATCATGCCCCGTCTTCCTCGGTCGTTTTCGTCCCACATTACTGTTCATTCTCGCCATATATACCAGTTTTACAATTCTTTCGTCATCCATTCGTTCTACATGACTAAACCACCTCAGACACCCTTTCTTAATCTAATCAATTATACCTGACTCGGACTTACGTATAACTCCATCGTGCACTGCCAGTTTAGCTTCGATTGACATATTTTTACTAGCAATTACCGTGCTCAGTGCGCCATTTTCGTAGCCCGCACCCACTCTCCTTTCAACATCTTTTTCTACTCTTCCATCTCTTGAAATCACACTTCCCAGATACACAAATTCTTCTATTTGTTCTTGACGTTTGTTTTTCACATTTATAATGCAATTATTAAAACCAGTAACAATTGGAAAAACAACAGAAGATTTACAAACAATTAACATAATGATAGTTATGTGCGAGTCCAGTTAAAAAAACAGTTGTTTTACATTTTGAGTCCTCGTTTTAGGCAGGCAGCTTTTGTTGCTGTTGATCACCGTTCAGATGGCCGTCTTTTTACGCCCACCGCAAATCACAGCCGTTTGAAAACAGGATCTTAAGAAACCCTAGATTTAGAGGGAACATCGCTCCCGGGTATTTTAAGCTGTCAACTTTCTCGATCATCTGTCCGTAACTTTCTTCAGAAATGCTCATCTCGTTATTTTAATCGACGCCTATAGTGTGATTGTTTTATATTTTTGCAGGTAGAACGCCCGCTCTTGAAGAATGAATCGAGTAAAAACAAACTTCATTTAGTAATCAGTTACCGACGAAGAAACCTCTCGAGATAGAATTTGCATTTGAAACTGTCAAATTGACATATAATACGAAATGGACGGAGGTTTGGCGGTCTGCGCAGGGGAGAGAGGACCGATCAGCGCTCACCATTGGAGAGGGACGCCGGCGACGGAGGAAAGGAGACAGACATATATCGAAGAAACATTGCCAACAGGTAAAAAGGATTCTCAAATACTATTATTGAACCGACAATATTTTAAGCATGTCCAGATGTTCGCCGGGAAAGCTGGGGACACACTACACTCCCTAGGGGAAATGAAACCAATTTCACTTACATCGATAAAGGTTTCAGCTCTTTTACTTCAAAAAAGTCAACTGATGGAAGAGATGAAGAAATGTGGGTGTTCAAATCTGGAATGTTATAGTGTATAAAGTGGCCACTTAAACCAGCCAATGACAGGCCATAACCCTCAGCCGTAAATGCCTAGACTTCCATATTCCATTTTGAAAAATGTTTTCCTTCCCCGTTGCAATAAATTTGGACATTCTTAGTACATTTACAAATTTTTATAATCTTAGAATAACGGGAGCGCAGTCCTGAAATTCAGTTTGAACGACACTACCTTTCATATGCGCGTAATTAACGGTGGGGTCGTTTGCAGATCCCAGAAACTGGACGCGCGCGGATGTGAGCAGCTGGCTGGCGGTCACGGGCGCGCGCCACCGCATCCCCGCGCCCCTCTGCGAGCGCTTCCCGATGAACGGCAAGGGGCTGTGCCTCATGACGCTGGACATGTTCCTGTACCGGGTCCCCCTCGGGGGGAAACTGCTCTACCGGGACTTCCAGCTCAGGCTCGCGGAGGCGATGCATCTCTCCTTATAGCGCCGCTCCCTCGCTATCGCAACACTAAACTAATTCCTAGTATTCGCATTTTTAAAAACAGCTGAATCTCGCTCAGCGAGCACTCCTCGTGAAGAGCAATTCGCACGATGACAAAAAAATGTTAGGAAGTCTCGTATCGTAAAACCTCATCGAACGTGACTTCGAAGGGTTCGAGGCGGTGCCCGATGAGCACGATGTAATTGATGAGATGATGTCTTTAGCTAACATCATGGGGCTGGAGGTAGATTGCCTTCTATAAAAATTAATTAAGGATAAAATTTTAGTTTTTGGTATTAATTTTTTTATTCGATAGATTTATGTATTTGGTGTTTATATAAGTTGTGTTGTTTTTTTTTTTAAATTTCAAAATAAGCATAAAAAAACAAAATAGTAAAGATTATACGTTAATTACCAAATTTTATTAAGGTTATTTCACAAACAATAAAAATTAGTAGTTGCTTAAAAATATAAAACCTATGTGTCGATAGATACACGCTGTCAGTAGTTAACGATGATGTGTTGTCATATTTCAATACAGCCTATTATACTATGTTTTACTGCAATCGAGTGTAATCCTTTCTGAGCCTGAACATAGAACTGAAAATAGTAAAAAAACATGTCTAAAAATAAATACTACCGTGATAATCAAAACAGTTTTCTGTTTTTTGAGTCCAAACCATTCTAGAACCTGTGAGAGATGTTCAGATTTTAGCACTTTCATTGCACGGGGTTTTACTAGTAATACATACATTCAATAAAAATGTATCCAGTAGTTTTCATTCAAACATTTAAATACATCTTTCATCATATCTTTCAATTTTGTTGCTAACTCGTCTTTCGCGAGACAGACTCCAGACACATTGCAAAACTAATGGAATTTGTGGGATGTAATTAATATAAAGATAGTTCTGATTGCAGACTGTTAGTCAGTAATTTTAATAGCCACTCGTATTAAGATTGTTGTAGTAAGGAATTTCAAGATGTAAAGATTACTTTTTTCTGTAAATTTTACTATGTGCACATTCGATTTTGTATATAACAATTGAATGATACCGAGCGAGGTGGCATAATACCCCATTTTATTATAATAATTAGAGTTAATTGAAATTCCTTATTGTCTAGTCATATTGACCAATTAATTAGGAAATAAATTGTCCATTTTGTAAAGATAAACTTGTTGTTAATTTATTTCTATACCTTCCTTTCTTCATCATTGTAGCGAAGTATTGAATTTAATTTTTGGGGAACTCTATCGAGTATTCCACGTTGCGCAGAAGGAAGTATGCTAGGGAACAAAAAGAACGTCAAAAAATGAACCGTTGAAAGCTTACAAAATTGGAAGATGTCGTAGAAAAAAGCAGAAATTTAAAATGGAACCAGGTCGGTTTCATCGTCACATGCGGAGAGATAACTTAGGCAAATGGGCTTCAGGCCGCACAGATGAAGCAGAATAATAACAAAAACACGCCATCATGTTAATCAGCTGTAAAAGGTTAGTAAGTAAATCAGTCCTATTCTCCTCTACTGATGCGAATCGTAAAACCTCATTAGGGCCCGACAAAACAAAATACCGAGTCTTGAGAATAGGAGTCTCTGAAGATGGGCGGTGGTGACGCAGCAAACCTCGGTGACAACTGTCACAAAGCAGAGGCGATACGGTCGCCTGAGCTACCTCCGATGCCGGGGATGCCTCATGAGAGTCTTGACCGAGCTCGCCCGCTCGTACACAGTACCAGGCTCGCGATGTCCGTTACTGTCTGTTCGTCGGCAGTTTGCGTCAGAAATATGGGACGCAAACCTGACTCTGAATCTGTGATGCCAGGAGGCTCCTTGCGGTTACCGTATTATGCTCCAACTAGGGAGCGGACATGGAATGTTGATGATGATGAAATAAATCAATTCCATTATTAATTATTTTTTTATTTATTTATTTACATACATTAGTTTATTGCACATAATTTAAAACATAAGTCCTAACTCCGTGGGAGTTGAAGTCCTGTGTTGAGATAAGATGAGCACATAGTTGATACAGACACATGAGTATATCACCGCAAATATAGGATCAGAAACACAAAAATTAATTGAAAAAAACATATAAGTATATGGCACATCAATATGGTAAGCTGTAAACTCGAACATTTGAAAAATCATCGCGGAATTTCCCACTCAAATCCCTCCCACTGAGGAAAATCCAGTCCTTAACTCTTCACTTGAAAATAGTTTTTGTCCTCGAGAGCTTGGTATTTAATGTTGTTGATTCCTGAGACAAGGATTACTGAGATCTCTCTCCTCCTTTCCTTTTTCCTCTTTTTCCCCTTTTCCCATTAAGTAATAGTTTTGATTTAAGGTAATTTATAAACAAATATGTTTATTTCTATTTTTATATATCTTTAGCTTTTTAATCTTTATTTTCTATTGAATATGTTTTGTAAATAGTATTATAAAAATAAAACTATTATTTTATCGGTTGGTTGGAAGATATTGCCATTTGGCAATAAGCCCGCCAATGTACAAATAAAATTATGTACAAAAAGTTAAATAAATAAATTACTGACAAAATCAAGAAAGTGGTGACATGTAGAGCGAATGTACAGCGAAAGAACGGCTAAAAGGATCTACGATGCGAATGTTGATGGATGCAGAAAACGATAGACCTAGTAAGACATGGCGCGACAGAGTCCAACAAATGTTAGGAATAATCGGCGTGCGCACATGAGGAGATGTATTGATGAACTGAAATTAATCCATCAAATTTTAGAAAAAAAGAATGTTTCAGACGATAAAAAGCATCGGACCATAAGATGTGCCCCAATTTTTGATTGAATTTTCAGAGTAAAAAAGTGCATCTTATGGTCCATAAAATATGGTAATTTGTCTACTCCTTTTTGTCAAAGTCCAGGTGGATGAAGAAAACAGTTCTCTGTGTGAAACAGAACCAGAATCTCGGACGAGTAGTTTCGACTCGATGACGACTCTCCGTTAAAAATCTAAAAAAAAGAAATCGAAAGGAGAAAAATCCCTCTCGTAGTTTAGTGGTTGGAGTGCTCGCCACGAGAGCCCGAATTCGATTCCTAGGAGAGTTGACACGAAATATTTGTTTTTAAGGTGGTTTTATGCCGCAAAATTTCACTGTCCCTGAACTGGCACCTGAAGCGTAAGCAGTCGGAGTGCCAATGCAGCTCCCTATGCACCAGCAGGAGAGGACAGGGAAATGATGTTGGAGGTGATGGGTCAGTGTGCGTATTGTGAAACCCCCCTCTCCAATCTGTTATTCAGAAATTCTCAGCAGAAGTTGTCCGGGACTAGAGGACCCGATGCCGAGTTAAGTTAAGGCTCTCGGAACGAGACTGCAGTCAATGTAGTGCGGTGTCCTATGCACCGATCTGTGAAGATAGCGGGCAGAGCATCAATCAACTCTATTTGTGGGCGGCAACGCGATAACAGTAATCCCCAGCTCATTCTTATCTGAGAATATGCTAGATTTAATAGCCTAATAAACTCTCTCCAGGATTCTGACTACGATCTGATTAAGTCAAATGACATGTTAAATTCAACACCTTCGCAAATTGATAACACTAATAATCTTGACATCATATTTGTCTTGGAAAACATTTATTCTGGAAATATATACAATCCGAGTACGCAGTAAGACCCCCCCCCCCCCCGCGGTGACTGTGACTTGTTGTCACTGTGGACTGCGGATGCGCCGCTCACATAGATCGAGGCAAAAACGGCACAAACTTGATTTCTGCACCCAGACTAGCGTGGGTCCATTTCTCGCGTATATCTGTTTTTTTTTAAAGAAAAAATAAATATTAGCATTCCTATAATTTACCCAAATATTTTATTTTGAAGGCCATATTCAACGAGTTGTAAAAAACTCATTATTAGAAAATGATAATAAAGTTGGGGCAGAGTGGGGTTCGAACCGTGGACCTTTAATCCGCGAGTCAGAGACGCTAACCACGGGACCGCAACCCGATTCTATACGCAGAAACAGTAGGTCAGGGGATTATCTCAATTCGAGATCGAGGGGCCCTCGACGAGTCCCATCTCTGACCCGCTCCTCCGCAAATACAGAAAATGCCCTCAGGTTGCTCGTATTCACCACCAGCTCAGCACACCGAACAGGTTTCGGGACCTCGCTTGGATTAGAAACCATCATGTCCCTCTCCGTGCCTGGAAGTGGGCCGTCCCGCAGAATATGAGACGCTGTTTGGCAGGGTTCGCCGCAAGCACATGCGGCGCAATGTACTAGTCCCAAATCAAAAAGTTTTGCGCCAAACTCGCCGTGATCTGATAGCATCTGAACCGTGCTGTGATGTCCAGGAAAAACAAGTATGTCCACCTTCCCGTAATAGCAGCATCATATCTATTCCGCCAGACCTCCATCGACCTTATCAGCTGCTCTACGTAGGTCCTCCTATAGAGCACACAGATTCCGGCACCCCTAACACCCCAATTCTCTCCGCTTACCCTTCTCATTTTTAAAAAGAGCTCCCTCTTTAGGCTTTCGCAGAAATCTATTTTGCATGCGCCAGAAACGAACCCGTCGTGTCCGGCTGCACACCGCGGTCTTACCTCCTTAATGAATTGAACCCCCTGGCTTCCCATCCCGATGTTTGCATTCCTCGCTTTGTCAAGGTTACCCTTTACTTAGGCTCAACATCTTTCGCGGAGTAAAGGTTAGTTTATTTCTACATCCCCATTCCAATACCATTGACACTGTCGCTGAGCCCTCGGTCTCAAGCCCCCTTCCACTGTCAGCTGGCAGCAGAAGAGCATCATCCGCATATGCGACGTAATTTCATCCCTCGAGGAAGGGCAGTCGCTGCAAGCCCTCAAAGACCATGGAGAAAAAATTATGGAGGACAGATCAATAGACACATTGCCCCAGAGATAGACGTGCAGACTATCTCGGCAGGATAATGGATTACTCCCACCGCCACGCGCGGTCGCATTGTCCTCGTGTAAACGCGCACGGACGGGACAATAGCGACTCACTCGGCGCGTGTGTCGCTCCCGCGCATTTTTATTATTTAGTTTGTCCTTCAACGATTCCAATACATCTTGCCATTTAAGAAATAATATTTTTCGAGAACTCGCTCGCGTCGTCGTGTATTCATTTTCGCAGCGTTGCACGAATGTTATATTGTCCCATTGTCTTATCCTGCGCGGCAGTTGCTGTAGTAGGCACTGCTTATTGTATCGCCCTCGTGTGAACGCACACGTAGATTTCTTTACAAAGTATCTGTACGGTCAATCTATGCTGTTCTTTATCTAATACAAATTAATTTTGATAATATGATAACATCGGATTAAGATAATACAATTATATCTAGCAACATCGCGAATGTAAAGGCGCACGCGCTTTACAATTTTAACTTTAATTTTAGCTTTAGTATTTAAGCAAGTCTCGTAGCGGAGAGTCGCGTCAGTGCAGTGGTGTCCAGTTACAAATCTTATATTATAACATTAAACACCTCGTTTAACTTACCGTGACAGTGTGGGATAGTCAAACCCATTGAAAATAGTGCCTCAAATAGTTCTAAGTGTAAATTTGGTGCCTTAAACATCATGCCGGAGGTATTTTATTATTTTTGTTGAAATATTTTGACGTATGCGGCATACATATGTACGTCGCGAGCGCGGATACCGGTGTGCGTGACGTTTCTTATTTTTTACAAAACCTGTAAAACCGGTGACGTGCAAAAATGAAGATTGGAACTAAACGTCAAAAGTATTCGAAAGCTTTTTTTGAATCGTTCGAATATTTTTGTAATAGCGTCCTATTTTTTTAATTTTGTTTTTGAAAATAAAACAGCCGGTATTTTAAAACTTAAACAATTATATTCAGCAGCTGTGTACACACGGAACATGAAACTCGACTTTTTTGGCAAATTGACAAATTTTGCATGTATTTGCAATTTAATTCGCGGATCTGCAAATTATATAACGCTCGTACGTTTTATTCGAAAAATATGTTTATTTGTTCATCATCGTCATTCCTTCTCCGCACCTAATGGTGCATAGTGCATAGGGCACTACATCGGTGCACCATCGCGGCGTATGTTGTTCATTTTTCTTACACGAAGGCAAGATGATCAACCTCGCGCTTCAGGCGCCGGTCCAGGGACTGTAAAATATGCTGGTGTAAAAACACCCCTTTAAATACCGAAATATCTGTAGGATAAACCACATTGAACGAAATGTTCAGGAAAAAGATTTTTTGATCGCGCGATTTCCAATACATTGTAGGTAACTCGTGAACCAAATGAGATAACTTCAATCTATAAAGAACTTTTAATGTGAAATAATGACTTTTATACGTAGAATTAAGAATAGTTCAGAAGTAGCGTAGAATCATAATTTGAATACATCGAACTGTGTCCTAAAATCCCCCCCCCCCCTTTCGCCTCACTTTCGCCGCGCGCATTCGTGAAGTCGCCGCGTAATGTTGCCAGATGGTAAAAAATTAATCATAACACAAATGTAAGGTAAAAAAAAAGCAATTTGTTAATTT
The DNA here is from genome assembly GCF_059751315.1 of Micrasema longulum. Lineage (NCBI taxonomy): Eukaryota > Metazoa > Arthropoda > Insecta > Trichoptera > Brachycentridae > Micrasema > Micrasema longulum. The sequence goes on from NW_028278096.1 coordinate 158,842, forward strand.
CTCTAAAATTTTATTGTGCACGCGGAAATATTGATTGACACAACAGAGTAGATAAGTAAAGGGTTAGTGAACTTTGAACTTGCAATATAAAACAAATTTTATTTTACATAAAACGGATATTTTTATAATATTTGTTAAGTATAAGTATAAGTTAAATAATATTTGATGTTTTAAAGATAATGTCGGTCAAATATCCTCGATAGAGTTGTTTAATCCGAGATCCAATTTTCATTAGTTCTCTCACTAGACGAGCAAAGTAGGGTAAAAAAATTTACTACCCTGACAACACTAACGAAATATTCATTTTGTTTCTTCGACAATCTGACAGATGGAAAAAAAATTCAATTTTTAAGTAATGCATTTGTTACATACACATTCATTTGTTAACTACACATGAAATGTGATTGCTTCCTATTTCTTTAAGATCCTAGCAGTATTTCTACACTTTAAAGGGACACAACTCGGCATAGTTGAATTCAAATCGGGAGTTGCGTACTGAGCGACGTCTACAAATAATCTAATGGGTCAAAACGTAAACCTACTCATTTATGAGTAGTTGAGTCGCCTTCTGTTTGATGTGCGTATGCGGTTTCTGGACTATTCTTAATTCTGTGCTTTTATATAATAAAAGTACATATTAAAATAGCATATCTGGGACTGTTGATGTTTTATCCATTACCAATACAAACACAAAAAAAACTTTCTTACAAAAAAAATACGTTAATAATGAACGCGCAACAGCACCGCCAACACCGCCAACACCGCCAACACCGCCAACACCAACACGGTTAACTAATGAGAAGTGAGAAGGTTGGAGTTGCTTTTTTGTAACTAAATTAGTGATATTCGGGTTGATGTTACTTTTTTTATTTTTTTTTATTTGAAAATTTATTTATAAACCCTTACGGATTATTACATTCATTTTACATAAAATAATATATACATTTTTCATTTATACTCTGTTGTTCAAAAGTCTTTTGTTTAGTTTTGTCTGGTAGTTTATTTTATAATTTCAGTCCCTGGTTCATTAGTCTTGATTGTCCTTGTCTTGTTTACTACTAAGTTGTAATCTCAAATCGGATTCCACTTGTAATCTGTTTCCGTATTTGTTTTTAGTATATACAAGAGCGGAGAATGCCTTTTCACAGAGGTATGTGCTGGAGAAAAGCAGTAAATGCTTCAGCGCTTCTTCTGATATTTCCTGATGATCTTTATTTACGTTCACCCGAAAACTTGATAAAGAGGATTCTTCGAAATTACACTCCACCGCTGAATCGCGAGATATTTCTATTACTTGGTTTTTCTGTGCCGCTGTCAACTGTCAACTGTCAAGCCAGCAATGTAATATATTCGCCGTGTTAAGTGAGCGCAGCGATTACGAGACTTTTGGTGAAATTTATTTATTATTGTTAAATGGTCCAGATATGAGACTGCGGACTTCCATACGCGGACCACGGCCACGTCGGGAATCGAGCCCGAGACCTCTCGCACGGCAGGCAAACGCGCTGGTCACTGCACCGCGAGGCCGGCAGAATTTGCGCATCAGTAAAACGAAGAAACTTTATATTTGTTATTATTCTAAGAACTACGTTCTTAATTTAGTTTCTTTCTTTGTTTCGATTATTTGAAATATGTTTATATTTCCATTACACGATGACTCACTGTGTTTACCGCTATGTAGTGAAATGATATCGACGCTGGAAACTATATAATAATCTCATATTATTCGTATTATTTTGGCGTGATTCCTCCTGCGCAATTTAAAATAAATTAAAATACGAGATTCTTTATTAATTAAAAAAAAAAAACTTAATTGGTAAAGTTGCTCGGTAACTTTTTCCTTTCCAGGGTACCGATTACAATGGAAAGTTAACATTTATCTTCAGTTTTATGTGAAAAGCAGAATACGCATACAATTTTTCTTCTAAACATGTTCTATTATAGGCTACCAACGGAGATACTTGAAATGTTCGCGCAAACATACTCATTTTCCTACACAATTAAGGGGTTTTCTTTATAGACAGTCGGAGATAACTCTGTCAACTCCCCATTGTAATCGGGGACCAGCGTCGATATATTTTTGACTGTCGGGGTTATTTACTCTTTTAAGCAACATTATGTTAGTGTTTATTTATATATTTAATTTTCCAATACGCCCAAGGGCCATTTTCAAAAATTATACAGGTAAGTACAAACATAGGAAGTCATAATTTTAAAAGCAAACATTATTACGCTATAATTGTATGTGTATATATATATTCACACCATCACGCGGTTTCCCCGTAAGGGTAGGCAGAGATGATAGAACGCCACGTCACTCTATATTTGCGTACATATCTCGCTTCCTCCACGTTCATTCACCTCTCGTGCACGCGCGCCGATTATTCCGACTTTTAACATGTCCGCCTTCGAGCATTTGTCGGATTCGGTCATGCCACGTCTTTCTCGGTCTTCCTCTATTTCTGCATCCATCAACATTCGCGTTGTAAATATTTTTAGCCGTTCTTTCGCTGTCCATTCGCTCTGCATGTCCGAACCGACGCGGAGCTCCTTTCTCGATTTTGTCGATAGCGCTTATCTCAGCCTTACACGATGTACGGATCTCGACATTTGCGCATCTATCGTACATATTTTTACCACACATTCGACTGAGAGATCGCATTTCGACAGCATTCAGCTTACTTTACTCCTCCGTTTTTCCAAGTCCATACTTCGCTCCCGTACATCAGGGTCGGGGACCGGGACTCCATCGTGAACTGCTAATTTTGACTCTCGCGACGAACATTTATTTGCCAAGGTTGATTTAAATCCATCGTTCACTCTGTTCCCGGCACTCACCCTCCTTACCTTCTATATCCTCTAATATCCTTCTCAGTCATTCCATCCCTAGTTAACATACTCCCCGGATACAGAGATTCCTCTGCCCGTTTTAGTATAACCCCATTCGCGGTGATTTCACATTTACTTATACTTTCATTTCTTTCAAAAACATCACATTTGATTAATCGACGTTCATCAGCAGATCGCTTCCTTCGCATTCAACATAGCCTCGTAATTATAATATTAATTATGATAAATATATATATTAATAAAAACACAAAATTAATAAATCCGCGTTGTTTGGGAGACCGGCAATCGGTTTCATCACTCTCGCGACATGTCTTATTTGTCAAACTAGCGAACTAGTAAACTAACTATTTAGTATTTATGTATCGTATTCTCATCGTTATGATTTTTTAAAGTTTTGTAATATTAAAATTACTTCGCCCGTGATGTCACTAATTCTCATCGGTGAGTTGTCCTGACATTAAAAAGTAGAACCCCGTAGCTGTCAAAAGTGCAACAACGCTATCATTGATTGGTTGATCGTAGTTCAAAGTAGTTATTATTTTTTATTCTAAACATATTTTATATTCTATCTCCCGCACCACTGGACACTGGACACTGGACACTGAACTAACGAACTTCCGAACTTCCCCGATGTCCGCAAGGAAAGCGATTGCCGATGAATGTTGATAAATCCAACGAAATGGTTGTATGACTAAATGTGAGATCACCGTGAATGTAGACGAATGTGCTTATTAGCTTATTAGCGACGTGACAACAATCGCTCACCATGGTTGTTTATCGTATTCGCGATCACAATGCAACATCCGCGAACACCTAATATTAAATGTCCAAATATTTACGTTTCGCGGCGCATAATCCTGCTGCGGAATCGCGTATTTCAATTTCGCCGGTGGAAATATGGAAAATATTCCAAAACTCCTATTTTCGTTTATTTATTATTTATCACGCTATTTATTGCATTTGGCCGGCGGTTGGCGACCCAAATGTCAAGAAAAGCAGTCGCCGTAGTAATTGTAATTTAATTTTCACTTTTTTGTATTAGATACTTCTTACTATTTTGCAAATGCAATATATTGTATTATTTTTTATAGTAAACGCCGATTTTTCGCCAGTGAACTGTATTTATTTACGAGGAAAACAAAAACCAAGCCGATACACGCGTTGACTTGTGACCGCGATAACTTCAGCATGTTCATCGCTCAAATGCTTAGCATGTTTTTAAGCACGTCGATAGTTATTCGTGATCGAGCTACTGGGAAGTATGTTTATTAGGGGTAGAGACTTTCGAGTCTCGTGTCTCGAATGGAAGTCCCAGTTGTAAGTTGTAATTTGGGGATTAAATCCGGGCTTGTCTACAAACATTTGTTAGTACACATGAATATTGTTAGTAAAATACTTTTGAAATAGCGCGCAGTATAAAACACGTTTGTTTACCGCGCACGCGTCATTTCTGTCATATCGATTGGCCTCGAGAGCGAGAAAAAGCGAATAAAAGCGAACAAATATACTCGTAAGTTTCGCGAATTCTCGCGTGGCCGTTCCGTATTCCGTGAGTCGCAAGGCGCAGCACGCCGCGCGATACCGCGAATTGATCAAACTAAATATATTCATTTTCTGATAACCGGTGACACTCGATCGGGCGGAGATAACCCTCGCCAGATTCTCTGGCCAAAATACAGTCCGGAAGATTCGAATGTTTGCGGACAAATCGGACCGTGGGTGGGTGAAATAATTCGAAAGAATATCACCCCCGTCTCAAGTAGGGTGGATAGTGGATAGAGGCCAGCCCTTGCGGCCAATTAAGCGACAAATGGAAGAGTTGCGGATGCTCCAACGTGGCCCTAACGGCGAATGTTACACAGTGTGTAATTAACAAAAACACCCCAGAATTTTATATTCCCTTCTTAAATAACTTTGACACCGGGGTCCCGATCAAAATGGGAAGTTAGCATTTATCTTCAATTTTATCGACAAAGTAATATGAAGTTTTCTGTATGAAAAGCAGAATATGCGTACCTACATTTTTTTCTTCTGAACATGTTCAATTATAGGTTACGGACGAAGATACTTGAAATGTTCCCGCAAATATACAAATTTTCGTACACGGGTTTTCTTTATAGACAGTCGAAGATAACTCTGTTAACTTCCCATCGTAATCGGGGCCATGGGACGAAAAACATAAAAAAAGGTTTTCTTATGCGCGGTAAACGTACGTACGGCAAAGTTTCTAGAAAATCTATGAAAAAATTATATAAATGATTTTAATGAAAATGAACTAATTTAAACGACGTCGCTAGTTCTCCAAAATCAACCGATGACAGAGTGTTGTGATATATTTCCGGTTACCGGGAAGCCAACCCACCAATCTGGACAACTCATCGAAGAGAACTTGCGACGTCTGCGTCTGACGTCGGCGAAATTTCGAGACTATTCTAAACTAACGACAATGAGGAACTTCAGCCCTACGGGCAATTGGATACAAAAGTGTTTTCATACGCGCGGTAAAAATTAGAGCATTCAATTTTACCGCGATGTTTCTTTCAAATGTATGAAGAAAACAATAAAAAATATTTTAATGGAAACGAACTACTTTGAACGACGTTCTTAGTTCACACGATCGACCGACGATAAGAGCGTTGTGGAAGATTTACGGTTTACTAACCGTCAACGGACCAATCGGCAGAACTGACCGAAAAGAAGCGGAAGAGATCTTGAGACGTCACACGCGGAGTAATTTTAGAAATAAAAAACTTTTAAAAATCATAGCGCTGATAATACGATCCATAAAAATATAAAAAAATTCCTTAGTTTTAGTCTTAACAAATAAAAAATATTTAAAGAATCACCGAACATCCTCATTCATATAAAAAAAAAATGTGAATGTAGTAAGTAAATCTATCAATTTTCGCAATTTTGAGAATGTATCGCAGGCATAAGTCAACGCGTGAATTACACACGCGTTGACTTATGCCTGCGATAACTTGAGCATGTTCATTATTGTTAATTGTGATCGCTCAAATGCTTAGCACGTTTTTAAGCACGTCGATAGTTATTTGTGATTGAGCTACCGGTCTCGATTTCGATAGTTAGAGTCTCGGCTTATTTATTTATTCTGTATAACTTCCATAGCGTAATTTTCGTGAAAATCACTTCAAGGGCGCTGTACAACTGTACAATGAACATCCCAACAAGTCTCGCAGCTACGTCGTGATTCAGTTCCCCGTTTCCGATTATATTACATTTTAGTAACACGCGGAAGCTAGATTGCGACACGTCTTGCAGCTGCAGAGCGCTCGGGCGGTTAGAAATCTAGCCCCCATTTACATTTCACAAATAACTGGCGGGTTTTTAACAAAAAATACACAAACATTCTAGATTGCGACATATCCAGCAGCCGCAGAGCGCACGGACAGTTGGAAATCTAGACCCTATTTTGTATAGTTGACGTTTACGTTATTCAGTTAGTTCATTTACATAATATCAAAGCTAATTTTACCAAACGTCTTGCAGCTACAGAGTGCACGGACGGGTGAAATTCTAGCAACTTTTTTTTTTAATTTACCTAAAAAATCTACACTGACAATGTCTAGAGACTCTCGAAATTTCGAATCTCCCATTTCCAACATCCATATTTTCTCAAATTTATTGAGTTCATTTGTTTTTAAGCAAACGCTTTGGGACTTAAAAACTCGAAGCTTCTTTGGCCGAACGACGAGCTTTTATTTTTAATTTTTGTGTTATTGATGACCACTTTCATGCCTTTCACGATAATAGTGATTTGACAGTACAAAGTACAGAATTGTGTGATCTACCGAGTGCGGTGATGCGATATGTTCCCAAAAAGGATGTTTAGCGTGAAACCGGTAAGTTCTATTCTGTATTCTCTCTATTTTCGGTATATTACCTACCACCTACCACTAGTAGGTAGCGAATGCATAGGTAGGTACCAATCAATCAATAAATAAAAAACAGCCGTAAAAAGGTAAAACTTTGAAGTATTATTACCCCCCATTCTGGATTACGCAGTAAAGTTGTTGCCACGACTGATTTTAAAATACGGCTTTTTTCTTGCGGCTGGCGGCTGGCCCGTGTTCATTTCCTTAACTTTTGTGCGGCTGTGATGTCCCACTAGCCGACATAGAATACAAGACTGATACATCTCTCTCTTTTTTTTAAATGTTGAAGTTATATTTTTTGCTATCTTCAAATGGACATTTTCACACCGGATTTGGAAAGTAAAATTTGTATAACTATGCTGGATTTTAATACAAAAAATATTTAACCTCGCTACCCGAAGAATGATGTCCGCAAATACAGCAAAACATCTGTATTAGAGAAAGCACGAAGATATAACACATATAAGGAAGACAGAGACGCTGTTTTCTGTAGCCGGTGTTGTGTGAAACTCAGTCGGTTGCTGTCGTTGCTGACAGTGAATGATCGCATAATTCACGCGTGCGTCTCCCATACACGCGTAAAAAATAAAAATGCAGTTTTTTTTATTTATAACTGAAAAACAAAATATATTTTTTTATATTCACGGAGAAACGAAAGGAAATATTAATTAACTGAGACATTTTCTGTGTCGGCACGTTGTGATTTTTTTCAAACAAAACCAGGCGCTTTTAATGCCCTTTGGATGGTCCTAGCTCTAATTAAAGACAATTTACAAATCTAGTGCGTAAAAAAATCATCGCTTTTATAGTCCTTAAAATATAGCTTGATTTTAATCATTTCTATGACAGCTGCCAAACTAATGTGGATTAGTACTAGTGATGGGAAATTACTGATCACTGATCATGTACCGATCAAATCGATTTTATCCATTTTTTCATGCAAACATGAAACTCTGTTTCCGAAAATTTATGTAAAATCGCAAAAACATGCATATTATAGTGTGTTTAAGACAATTATTTACTAAAAAATAAGACATAAAATACTTTTTTTTCACGAACAACAACCAATGAATTATTTTTTAATCTATCGATTTCCATTGATCAATTGGTCCCATCGTAAACATTTTTGCAAAATGATGTAACTTTGTAAGAACGTCGTTAATAATTAGGTTTATTTTAGTTTTAAAGCTCATTTGATATAATTATGTTGATTTATATGTCAAGCATTGTATTAAAAAAATAAATGAACATGCCAGATACGAATGATTTTTCGCGTGTCAATATAAATCACTCCTTGCTATACTTTAAGGACTATAATAATTGTCATAATCCAGGGAGAAAATGCGCGTACGAGTACGAAGAGAGGTCAGACCGCGGCGGCGCGGCGGCGCGGATCCGAATGTCGGGAATAAATTAAAAGTAGCACGGGGTAGATTACAATAACTTTATTATAAAGTGCTTTTTATTTAGGTTTATTTGTTTAATTATGTCGTTCACGACTAATGACTACACATTACACATGACTACAAGCTCTGACGTAGAATAACTAGACGCGGGCACGCGGCACGTCACACTCGGGAAATATTGCGTTCATATTAGTGGACAGCGGTTGCCATTGACAATTAGGAATATTTTACAATTTGCATTCCCCAAAATCCAGTGAAAAGAAATAAATGGGTCGAAATTAGAAGGAATTTAAGGAAATAATCTGATTGGGATCCACCAAAAACGAATGTTGATTGTTAACGTTAAAATATAAACTTTTTATGTACCGAAAATTAGTATCCTCCAACTTTTGGTACTAGCAAATGCGTGATCGTTGAATGTAGCCCTGGTGTAAATAAACAAACTTAGTAACTATGGTTACGTTTTCGTGTCACTAGTTTTTAAAATATTTTACTCTATAGTGCGCGTCTATGCATTAATATGTCCAGAACTAAGAGTCTACCGATTTTTCTTACGCACCCCTACCGATTTTCGTTTGCCGTATTTATAATCCCAATAAAGTACCGCTCTCGTTAAATTGGATCCCTCGGTGACTGTGTGGCTGTGTGGCTGTGTGGCTGTGTGGTGAGTGTGGTGACTGCCGTGACTGCCGTGACCGTTTTCCGCTCCGAGTTGTGACGTGGAAAAATAAACTTGGAAACGAACCCTTTAAAATGATTTTGAAACGCTTTCTTCAACAGTACAAGGTAAATGAGCTGGTGTGATGTATGGTGTATAGTGCAGATGACATATGTTCACATGTACGTATTATGTTCATTGTACGCTAGCTACTCATCATGCAGGTTAGGTTTGATTTGACATTTGTAGGGATGGGGCACTCCGAATACTAAAATCGAATAAATCGATTTTTATGTATACGTCGCAGCCGGATTGTCATTTTAGCCGAAATACGTATTGCTTCCGTATTGTAAAAGGGCCAATCGTCGATCAGCCGTATTGTCAACACTTGGCATTTTACAATTTGGCTAGCCACGTTTATGACACGTAAATGAGGAAGTTCACTGGTTTTTATTTTATTTCTTAATAGACTATTAAGACAAAATTAAAAAAAAAAATTGGCTCAGACGTCGATCACCCGCGTAGTAGATAGGTACATAAAATAATAAAATGACTAATCAATAAAAAAGGTAAAACACATCTCGATAGAAGGACATTAGAAGATAAGAGAAATAACGATATAATTGAAGCGAAAAAATTAAATAATGAATTGAATGTGCGTGAAATGGGTCCAAAAGATATAAAACGTTTTCCAATGAGGGTGTTCAGCCCTACGGGAAATAGGATATAAAAATGTTTTCTTATGCGCAGTAAAAATTAGACCATTAAATTGTACCGCAGAGTTTCTTAAAAACATGAACAATTTGATGTTAAATTAATCAAAAGTACTAAAAGAATATATAAGCAAAGGATATTTTACAATACGATGATGTTTGTTTATAATATAGCCAACATGAACATAATCACAATGCAAGAAAAAAGTAACAAAATTCAATTTCATATAAGGCTGTTAAAAAGTATTATGAAGAAAAAAAACATATCAAAATTCAAGCAGAAGGTACATTGTTATTATTAGAACATACATGAGAATATGTTTATGAGTGTCCGTCCTATTATCAATAATATCTTTCATAACTAAATATAATGTATGAAGTTATCTCGATAGCGATCGAAAATGGCCGACTAAATATATTTACGCACTACTCCAAAAACTTGTAATAATATATCTTCCGAGGAAAATACAGATAACTTATCATTTTATATTTAATGAGTTCTTATGTTTCTATCGGAGGTGTTAATTGTTTACCTCCTGTCAACTCGCTAAGTTACTTTAAGCCGCTGACATACATTTCAAGAGAAGATTAAACATAATGTTATTCCCACTGAGCTCAAGATGCCGGGTCGTATTCATCTTTCTTCGAATGGCGCGCCCCCGAGAGCGAGACTAGGTATTACAATACAATACACTATCGGGTAAGTAAAAATGCCCGGTACAAACTATATTTTTGAAAGCGGCTGTAATGGATTAACCACTTAGATAGGCACATGTTGCATTTTATCAGCCGGCGGTAGATAACAAAGTACCACTCGGGATGTAAAGTAGGTACCTAGCTCTCGGATGCATATAGCAGTTTAGCCATCTGCTAAAATAATGCATCTCCCTATGGGGTGGCGCTTATTTAAAATTATCTGTAATACCAAGAACAGTGTATTTTAAAATCTGTAATCTACTGATGGAATCCATTAGTAAAGTACCACATGCATCGCCGAATGGGGGCAAGTAGACCGGGCGCGTGCGGTGAATATTATCAGCGAGGATGCTGACAACAAATAATCATGTTCTTGCTTTTAGTAGGTACGACAGTAGATACAGATAGATATCTAATTAAAATCAATATTGCGTAAAATCACTTTTGTAAAGTGCGCTTGAGGTGTTGTATTATGAATATGGTGCTTTATAAGCTTCCCGTGATAATAATAATAATAGATCTTCTATAAATTAACGGTGCGCAGCAGCTGGCGCGTCTAGCGGTGAAGCTGTAAGCATTAGGACAGTACCTAAAACTCGAGATGTTTTTATATTATGGCCAAATTACAATAATGCACCATTTAAAACTTTGCGCAATACGTTATTATAGTCCTTAAAATATAACTTGATTAGAATGACATTTGTCAGCAAAAGCGACGACATAACTTTGTAGTAACGTCAAAATAGTTATTTATATTGACACACGAAAAATCATTCATATCTGGCATGTTAATTAATTTTTTTAATACAATGCTTGACACATAAATCAACATTAATATATAAAATCAGCTTTAAAAGGAAAAAAAACTAAAATAAACCTAATTATTAACGTTTTTACAAGGCTACATGCAAAAACATTAGAGATGGGACAAATTGATCAATGTAAATTGATCAAATAAAAAAAGAATTCATTTGATGTTGTTCATGAAAAAAGTTTAAATGTCTTATTTTTTGGTGAATAATTGTCTTAAACACACTCTAATAGGCTTGTTTTTGCGTTTTTTATATCAATTTTCGGAAACAGAGTTTCATGATTGCATGAAATAACTGATAAAATCGACTTGATCTGTGATCAGTAATTTCCATCACTAATGAAATTAGTTTGACAGCTGTCATTCTAATCAAGCTATATTTGAAGGACTATAGAATCTTTTTTTCATCGCATTACACGAGTTGGATGCTCTTATCTCTACGAGTCTCGTATGAACTACAACGTTATGAACCTTACTTGACTTATGGCTGGATTCAAAATGAAAAGTAGTGTCCAGATTTCAGAGTACATAACGAATACTATCGGGCCGGGGTACCTTGACATTCAGAACATAGATAGGTAGGAGGTATGTATCCTGAAAATATTATTTGAATTTGTAAATCGCGTGCGCAAACATTTACGGCGATAATTTTAGGAATGTTTGTAGATTATTATTTTTTTTAATATTTATAATTTTGAATAATTAAATACATATTATTGTTTTCAAATTTTCACAATATGCGGGCGGAACGCGTCCGATGTAGACAGAAATAATCGTGAAGACAAAAATTACTATTTTATTATATAAATCCATACGCAGTCCTTTGGGAACGATTGGAGATATAATCTTACTCCCTTACTACGCTAGTACGACATAATACTTAATTTAATACCGTAGTTTTCAAGTAAAGAATAATGTTTTTTTGCAACATCTTTTGAATAATAAATGAATATACGAAATTTTCGTGTCTTGTCAGTTGATCTGGTGGACTTGGAATAATCATTCTCCGTGTGCGATCGCATCGGCGCATCGGCGCATCGGCGCATCGGCGCATAACACGGCTATGAAGATGAGAAATTATTTAAATTAAACATGAGAGATGAGATGTTAATTTGGGAGTGAAACATATAATTACAAAAAAACAAAGACTGATTGATTGATGAAATTCTGATGGCATATTCGGATTCAGCAGGATAATTATCATACATAAGAATCAGCAAATTCTTTCTCAGACCTCGACAGTTTTCTAATCATCAATGAGCACAATAATGAATATTTTGATACAGCCTTTGAAATACCAAGCAATTAATTTAAAGTACACACTTCGTGATATCAGTGAATACTTAACTCGACATTCCTCTGACTATGTGGGTATTTATTATTGTTTACAAGACTCCTATCATATCCACTCCCCTTATCCGACTACACTGTATCTTTTATTGTACAAATAATATTTTAAGATTAAGATGTTAATTAATGTAGGTCTACGCATTTACTGGGCCTCACCATTCTGGGTTACGATCGGCTGTCCTCGACTGTCCTCGACTGGAAAATTGGCACCATTAGAGATCTCGAATCGTTGCCCATTCTAATATTTTTTTTATTTTATTTTATTGAAATAAACGGCACTTAGTTACAAATACAATTAAATATACATGCATGTAAGCATAAGTAATACAGAGCATTTAAAACAGTATTATTAATTAACAAATTAAGAAAGTCTAAAAAAGATAAACTATATAAAATAATAAAATATTACCAGTTATAGAATTATCGATAAAAAAAAGATAAATTTGTCTTAGAAATACTTTGAACTAGCTAAAAAAAACAAAAAAACTAATAAAACAATTTTGAATAACATTAAACGAAAAAATATATGCATTATTTTTTAAAATTAATACTTAGGTAAATAGTATATATTTATGTATAAAAATATATAATGATGTAAAAAAAATGACGAAGAGAAATATTTTGTACTAAGAGAGATAGAGATACTAAGAAAATTAGTTATTGGATTGCTATTGTCTAACATCAAAATAAAAAAGACTGATTTTGGGATTTGTTGACTATAGTTAGTAGTTCTAAGGTCTTTCAAGTTTATGTTTTTATTTGGAATAATTCCTTTATAGTTAACGAGTTAAAGTTCACTACGACACGCACTCGAACAACCGAAGAAAAACAATCCGTATTCCGAAGCGCATAAGTAGCTCAAATTATCGAGACAATAATATCAGTAATGTTTGGCTCATGCGGAGTGTGTTGTCTGTTGCAGTACTTGTCCATGTGCTGTGACGAGGTGAAGATGCGAGAGGTTACAGCCAACATCTGCCGGGACTTCCTCAAGGGGCAGTGGAAGACCATCTCTCCCGAGGACTTGGAGTTCCGCAGGATCAGGTCAGCGAGGGCTTAATACTACTAAAACCGCACCATCCGACCCGATGTGAAATTTGCATTTTGCTTTGAATTTTTTTTTTAATGACAATTGGATATTGCTAAGAATTTTTGAAAGGCAATAACGTAATTTTACGAACCGCACGGTCGATATGGGCCAGCATATGCCGAAAATTTTAACGTTTGTTTTTGGAAGGCAATAACGTGTTTTTTAATAATCGGCGAATCCGCACGATCAGTCAGTCGAACAGTTCTTTGAAAGCTACGAATGGTTTCAATATGTTTGAGGTCAATAACTGAGTGGATTATTGCACGGGACTACAAAAGAATTTATGACGAATCCAGTATAAAAATGTGTTTTTATCTTTCTCCTCGACGCGTAGTATAATTTTCTTTTGTGTACCCATATTATTATGTTTCATTAATTAAAAACTTGCAAATTCACAATCAGTCTAGACGGGTGACAAATTGTGTAAAAATCAACATAAGACAAATAAAATTTAAAAAATAAAAACAGGTAATCGTAGAATCACCTCGATACTTTGTCTTTGAATCTAATAAATACTCTTAAAATGATCGCTTACCTTAAACGCTAACAAATGTACAATTTTCAACACTGGCTAGAAACATCCTAAAATAGATTTGGGTGTATCGAGGGAATCTCAGATTATTTCATTTCTCCGATCGGTGGAATGAAATTACCCCAGCGGGGACTTGTATACAGATTGCTCTGTGTGCATATCGTCAATATGGCCATATAGTTAAATCATAATTCATAATAAGATGTGTTTAAGTTAAGTACCGCAACGTTCCAACTGCATCGGAATGTTTCCGGTCACGTGATTCGAGACATTATCCCCCAAGGTCAGACAGACACTTTAATTATTACAAGTCATTAAAATATATTTACTTTTGCGGTTAATTGCTTCAAGTAATGTTTATTGTGGAAAATTGTAATACTGCATAGGGGGCCGCATTAGGTCACAGATTGAAGAGCATCTCGACCATTTGTCAGGAGTTAAGATGTGAAGTCAAGATACGGGCTATTAAACCGTTTGGTCAGAAATATTTTGAGCATGTTCAAATGTTTGTAGACGAGACGAGGCTGGATTTCACTCCCCGGGGAGTAATTCAGGTTGAAATTTATCGCAACGGAGAGGGTAAACATTTTTGAGAGGAGAATATGGAAGTCTAGACATTTACAGGGCTTATGACCTGTCATCGGTTAGTTTAAGTGGTCTCTTTGATGATTTCTGCCTGTGTTTAAACATCCGCATTTCCTTAACTGTTCCATCTGTTGACTTTCGTAAAGTAAAAGAACCGAAAGCTTTTTCGACGTGAAAAATACTTTTCAAGTATTTTCAGGCAATGCCTAGTAGGTGAAGTAATTTAGCCGGATGAATCTCACCCGCATTAATAACTTCACAAAAATGAAGGTGGAAGAAATTAAAGAAATATGTATGTTTAAACATAGGCAAAATGGCGAATGTTAAACAGTGTACAAAGTGGCCACTCAAATCAGCCGATCTTAAATGTCTAGTTCTCTATCTCTGTTGTTATATGTTAAACTACCCAGAGGACAAAATCCAGTCGCAGTCTTCAAATATTTGGAAAAACTCAAAATATTGTTAGAGCGGGCAAATATAAATTTAACGCGAGGGGCCCGTTAGTGAATTCGTTCGCGATTATCAAATGATAATGAAAATGTATTACAAGGTTGTCAAACACTGAAAAATATGGCGTCAAATGTCTTCGTTTGCAAATAACATTATGAAATTTGCACTTCGCAGTTCGCTGTCTGCTATGCAAAAAATGACCTCGGAATGTTGATTTGCAAAAAAAACGAGAATAAAGTATTCAGATTTGTCAATTCTCGGTTGCCTTGACATTCGGCTGCTGCAAATAACATCAATGACAACATCGTTTATTTATTTATTTATTTCCTCGACGGTTTATGCCTTTAACAAATAAGAAAATATTATTGATGTTTTTTGTAGATATTTCTCGATAAGTCTCCGAAGTTTACGACTATATTAACCCTTAGACTGCTAAACAACGATATATCGTTGTTGTTAATCCCTATCATAAAGTTCTAACTAGACTGATGCTGACGTCATAATCCCCAAAAGGGTAAATGAATTCGGGAACTGCTTGTTGCATTTAACCGTCAGTGGTATAAAACATTTTCAAAACATAAAAATGACTTATTCGACGGGTTATTATTCAGTTTCGTACCTATTTCAGCCCTACGGAAAATTTAATACAAAAAATGTTTTCTTACGCGCGGTGAAAATTCGAGCATTAAATTGTACAGCAAAGTTTCTTGAAAATTAATAAAAAATAATATAAAATATTTTAATAAAAACGAACTACTTTGAACGACGTCACTTGTTTATATGAATCAACCAATGATAATAGGGTTGTGGAAGATTTCCGGTTTGCTAATCGTCAATGGAGCAATCAACAGAACAAATCAAGAAGAAGCGGAAGAGAACTTGCGACGTCACACGCGGATTAATTTCGGAAATACAAAACTTTAAAAAATCGTAGCGCTGATATACGATACATAAAAATTGAAAAAAAAAGCTTTGTTTAGTAGTTTATTAACAAATATATATATTTTTTTAAACAACTAAATTTCCTCATTATACATTTATTTATGATGTTTAAATTTGCAGTGTTTTTAAAAAAAGAGAAACGACTAAATACAGGAAACTTCTAGCTAGCCGGGAACGGAAACAGGGAATTTTTCACATTGCAAAAACAGTGAAATAAAAAATAAATCATTTTAATATTTAGAATTTTTAATCACTTATATGATATTTGAGAAAAATAATTATATTCTGTGTCTTCCCTGCTATTATACCCGATCCAGTGATTACAAAATCCGTTGGGTATGATAAGGTTGCTGTGGAATATCTGAAGAGTGGTGGCCAGATCGTGGGTACATGGCTGCACAGACTTTTCAATCTCTGCCTAAAGGAAGGACATACGCCGTTGGATTGGAGGAGGGCAGTTGTCATGCCTTTATATAAGGGAAAGGGATCTCGTGCGGAATGTGGAAACTATAGGGCCATCAGTCTTCTGAGTTCTGTCGGTAAACTGTATGGGAAAATTATAATCGAGAAAGTAAGAAAGGTGACGAAAGACAAAGTGTGGGACGTGCAAGGAGCCTTTATGAGTGGACGTGGATGCACGGATCAAATTTTTGCGCTGCGAATGCTAACGGAGAAGGTTTTGGCCAAAAGTCAAAAACTATTCTGCGCATTTGTCGATTTGCAAAAAGCGTATGATAAAGTAGATAGAATGAAATTGTGGGGCGTGTTGGAAAAGTATGGAGTAAACAATAAACTTATACGTGCAGTATCGTCTCTCTATGAGGAGAGTTCAGCGTGTATAAGAGTTAATGGGGGATTTACATCTTGGTTTGAGATCTCAAAAGGCGTGAAACAGGGATGTGTAATGTCACCATGGTTGTTTAATCTATACATGGACAACTGTATGAAAGAGATAGAATGTATGGGTATTGGAGCAAAAATTGATAATTTTTCAGTAAGCTGCTTGTTGTATGCTGACGATGCAGTTCTGGTAGCAAGCAGCAAGGCTGATTTGCAGCAAATAGTCTCTAGAATGTATGATGTATGCCTGGAGAGCGAATTGGCGATGAACGAAAGTAAGTCAAAAGTGATGGTATTTGAAAGGGATAGTGAGGTTACTGACTGCATAATAAATGTAAACAACGAATGTCTCGAGCAAGTAGAAGAATTTGTGTACCTGGGAAGCATGTTTTCAAGAGATGGAAGAGTAGAAAAAGATGTTGAAAGAAGAGTGAATGCGGGAAACAAAATGAACGGAGCACTAAGCACAGTAATTTCTAATAAAAATATGTCAATCGAAGCTAAACTGGCAGTGCACAACGGAGTTTTAGTCCCAACACTTATGTATGGAAGTGAAACATGGAACTGGCAGAGGAAGGATGAAAGCCGAGTGAACGCGGTTGAAATGCGATCTCTTAGACGAATGTGTGGGAAATCAATGTATGACAGGGTTACGAATGATGAAATCAGGCGAGAGTGTAAATCTGAGACAAGTATAATTGATAAGATTAAGAAAGGGTCTCTGAGATGGTTTGGTCACGTAGAACGAATGGACGACGAGAGAATGGTAAAACAAGTATATATGGCAAAAATGAACGGCAACGTTAGACGAGGACGACCAAGGAAGACGTGGCATGATCAGATAAACCAAAATCTTAAGTCTGGTCATGTCAAAAGCAGACAGAACCGAAGGACATGTATGACAAGATGTATGAATGTGGAAGAGGCTAGGAGTGTATGCCAGGATAGACGTGTGTGGCGGTCCATTCTCTCTGCCTACCCCTACGGGGAAATGGCGTGATGGTAGTAGTAGTAGTAGTAGCAGTGATTACAAAAATATTGATGTATTTCCGTAATGAATAACTAATTGAATACTTTACCTTTAATATAATAACTCTTATCTAGTAAGGTCCCTATATCACCGGAAAACCCCGTAATTAAGAATATAAACAAATAAGTAAAGAGCGATAAAATATAAAAATAATTCACCATGGAACCTAAATGATTGTCAATTAGGACGTTTGAATATTAAAAATCATTTGTTGATTTATTATAATGGGTACCTACAGTAATGTGAAATTTAAATGTTTTAGCTTTTCATTAGGTAGTAATTATTACTCTACAAACAAAACGTAATTATTACTCTACAAACTCTATTCTAGAAACTATTCTACAAACAAAACGTAATTGTGGTAAATAAAGTATATCAGCTCGATCTTGATCCAAAAATATTTCAGAAATGCTTCTTCGATTTTGAGCTCTTCATAAGAGTCATATAAACTATCATCACTATCACTTAGAAGTTGATCGTTATTGTCGAATTCACTTTCGGAATAGGTTGAGCTGCTAAGCTTCCGAGTTTCTAGGTAAGGTATTATTATTTCTATATCACTTTTAATATCCGTTATCATTTTGAATAATATACTTTGTATATTTATTCACAATAAAAAGGACCCTTTGCAGAGTTAACTTGTCAGTTAGAGTAATAAAGTAAGATTAAAAATATATATAAATGTACACAATATGTAATTTACCACAGCTGTTTGTAATTTCAGCAACTGATGTCTATCTCGCTCAATCCATTATGCATGAACTAGCTATTAGTGAAACGGAATATTTTTCTTGGAAGTGATATCAATTTGTGAGACAGTTGTACGAAAACATTATTTTTTAACTTAAAATTATATTATAACATCTACCAAGAAATAACATCACTTCTTAGTACATTTACCCGTTATCATGAAGTTTCAATCTAAATAACTCCATACAAACATTTGGACATACTCAAAATATTGTTGATCGAAATAATTTGCATAAAAAAAATATTTTTTAAGTATTTTTAGGCATTACCTAGGAGGTGAAATAATTTATCCAGATGAAACTCGCCGAATTCAATAAAGGTTTCAGCTCTTTTAGTTTGCAAAAGTCAACAGATGCAAGAGTTGAGGTAATGTAAAAATAATCGTGAATGGTGAATGTTTCGCAGTGTGTAAAGTGGCCATTTAAAACAGCCAATTACAGATCATAAGTCCTGTAAATGCCTAGACTTCCATATTCCCTAGGCAAAAATGTGTTCCCTCTCTGTTGCAACAAATTCCAAGAAATATTTTACTCAAATTTTGTTTAGCATGCATTGATGGAAGTGGTAGGTTTGATAATAAGGGCACTTTGCCCCGCCAGATCATTTTTGTTTGTTTTTATTTTCCATTAAGAAAGGGTTTACAACCGCTGTACGAGAATGTGTTGCGGGCTGCACGAGTTGTCCATCTTGCTCACTCCACTGGGCTTGAATTAGATATTTATGAAATGGAAGATTTTTCTTGGAATTGCTATTAATTTTTAAAACAGTAGTGTGCTTGGAAAAAAACGTATTCGATAAAATATTTTTAAAATGTATTAATAATAAGATTTCTGATTAGATTCTTGAAAAACTGCGTAGCAGCGTAAGGGTTAACAAGCGCTTCCCACCAAGTAGGCATCTTAATATAGTATGAAAGCGGCCTGGCTGTTTTTAGCAGAACATAGAATTGATCTTACTGCACCCGATAACACCGTTATCTAATTTTTTTTTATTGCTTTCTGCGTAACTACGTTCAAATATACATTTTTCTTTAAAAACACTGAATTTCCTCATTATATTACTATTATGCTCTGTTAAATGAATGTTTAAAAAAATATATATACATATTTTGGATCCTTTTATTTCAAAATCAGTATAAAACGAGGTTCCAGTGAATTCGTCATCAAGTGGCGCCCACCAGAACAACGTGTTACAACTGCTGCCTGCTGCCTGCTGCCTGCTGCCTGCTGCCTGCTGCCTGTTGCCTGTCTGAGGACCTTTGCATAATCGACGAGTCGTTCTCCGTGTTATCTATTATTTCTTTTTTCTTTACTTTCCGTGCTGCGGAAAAGCAATTATTTATTATATTTTTACCCCATATCTGAACTTCTTTATATTACAAAAATTCCAAGTGTTTTGATAGCTTTCTGGATATAATGAAAGTTTTTCAAAATTTATTTGTTTATTTTCAGTTCACAAACAGTAAAATATATCATAATATATAATAATATAATAAAAATAAACATAGTTTATTAACAAAAATAACAATAACTTTATCTACTACATAAACACTTAGGTAATAGACTTCTCTGGATCATGTCTAGTCTGCCTGACTACAGCCTGGGTACAACCTGTTTTAAGGCAGACATTTTTATGCTAAATAAACAATAACATGACTACCTACTAGTTAATTTACTATACAGTTATACAATATTCATTTATTAGGAATTTATTTTGAGTAAATTTTCCGATTTTTCTCGACCTAAATCCAGTAACCAATTTTTTACAAATTTGTTAATATATATTATATAATATATACAATACATAAAATAATAACACTGAACATCTTTTACCAATTATACGTGAACACCAATAATGTGGAGTTGTTAAATAGACCAAAATTTAATTTGTAATATAATTAAAATTTAGTTTCAGTTTGGTAAAATTTTATTCTAAAAAGATGTAATTTACACGAATAAATAAAAACTCCTCGGTTTAGATTCACTTTATTTGATTTGTCAGACGAGCATTTCGCCTAAGTGGGCATTTTCAAGAGAGATCATTAATCAATGATGTTTTAATTATGTCGAAATATTAGTATACAGGTTGGATTTACTCTCTAGGGAAATATAAAGATCTAAATAGAAGATCGCAACAGAAGGTAATATGGCAACAGAAGGGAATATGGAAGTTTAGGCATTTACAGGGCTTATATCCTGTCATTGGCTTGTTTTAGTTACCGCTTTACACTCTGTGTAATATTCACCATTCTGCCCATGTTTTATTTTAATTATAACGATAAGTTAATGCTTTGAATCTAAATTTTACAAAGGATCAATAACTTCCGAACCCTCCTTTTGAAAATGCTTTACGAGTTTCCGAAGATATCAGTGTTTCTCGCGTAATTCTGTCTTCGTATAATAGTTTACCTAGCTGATGATGTTTTCCTTTCTAGCGGGGGCCTGTCCAATTATCTGTACTATGTGGCGCTCCCGGACAGGGCCCGCTGGCCCCCGGCGCCGCCCCAGTCCGCCTTCAGCCTCGAGGAACCCAGGAAGGTGAGTCGCTCTACCCGACCTCCGTAGATATTGAACAGATTCACCGTTATGTGTGGGGGGGAAGTATAGAATGGGTAAGTATGTATGCGTACGTATGCTGGATGCTGTCAAAATGCCATTTCTGTGTGGTCAAACTATCCGCAATCGGTGCACAGTGCACAATGTGGAGACCCGACGAGTACGACTGACAAAAAGAGTCCTGCATTGGTTTGGGCGTGCGGAGCTAAGGGATGGCGAAAGAATGGCTAAAATTTCGACTTGTTGAAAATGGCCACTAAAATTGAAATAATTAGGTAAATCGTAAGAACCCAAATGTTTTTTCTGAAAAAAAAAAAATTATTTTAAAAAACATCTCTCTGCCTACCCCTACAGAGAAGCGGCGTGATGGTTTGTTTGTAGAGGCGTAGTTAGTTAGACGGCCGACTGTAAAATTGGCGTCACCGATTCGATTCCCGCCAGTTGCAAAAAAAACAAATTTAAGATATATATTTTTTTAATCGGTCCGAGTGTTGTTCCTTCAATATACTATATCTCACCCGCTGGCAAGCCTCTGAAATAGAGGCTCAGCTGGTTATTCTTATACGAATACGCGAAACTGAAGAAAGACACTAGTCTTCACGAACAGTTTCGGGAAAGGCGTGGGCGCTTTTGTTCATTCGCTGTCGAACGTGTCGCAGGTTCTGGTGCGGATTTACGGGCAGACGCAGAGCGAGCGCGGAGTGGACAACATCATCATGGACTCGGTCATATTCGCCCTCCTGTCCGAGCGCCGCCTCGGGCCCAAGCTGCACGGCGTGTTCTCCGGAGGGCGGATAGAGGAGTACATTGGGGTGAGTCACTCTAGGCTTAGGCATTTACGGGGTTTATGACCTGTCATTTGCTAGTGGCCACTTAACCCTTACGCTGCTACGCAGTTTTTCAAGAATCTAATCAGAAATCTTATTATTAATACATTTTTAAAATATTTTATCGAATACGTTGTTTTCCAAACACACTACTGTTTTGAAAATTAATAGCAATTCCAAGAAAAATCTTCCATTTCATAAATATCTAATTCAAGCCCAGTGGAGTGAGCAAGATAGACAACTCGTGCCGCCCGCAACACATTCTCGTACAGCGGTTGTAAACCCTTTCTTAATCGAAAATAAAAACAAGCAAAAATGATCTCGCACAGCAATCTCAAGGCGCATTGTTTTAATAGTTATTATTGAAACGACAGTATTATAATGGTTTTTTTGTTGATTGCGGGGCAAAGTGCCCTTATTATCAAAGCTACCACTTCCATCAATGCATGCTAAACAAAATTTGAGTAAAATATATCTTGGATGATTTATATGAACAAGTGACGTCGTTCAAAGTAGTTTTTATTAAAATATTTTATATTATTTTTTATTAATTTTCAAGAAACTTTGCCATACAATTTAATGCTCGAATTTTTACCGCGCGTAAGAAAACATTTTTTGTATTAAATTTTCCGTAGGGCTGAAATAGGTACGAAACTGAATAATAACCCGTCGAATAAGTAATTTTTATGTTTTGAAAATGTTTTATACCACTGACGGTTAAGTGCAACAAGCAGTTCCCGAATTCATTTACCCTTTTGGGGATTATGACGTCAGCATCAGTCTAGTTAGAACTTTATGATAGGGATTAACAACAACGATATATCGTTGTTTAGCAGTCTAAGGGTTAAACCAGCCAACGACAGATCATAAGCATATAATAATGCATATTCCCTTCTCAAAAATGATTTCCCTCTCTGTTGCAACAAATTTAGATCGGAATAACTCCCTAGGGAGGAAATCCAGCCTGTCTGCAAACATTTGGACATACTCGAAACATTGTTGAGAACATTATCGACAAATTTGTTGTGTTCTTTTTGTTCTCTTCATTTGGAAATAAAACAGACACAACTTATATGTTATAACCTAAAATCAGTCAGTCTTGACAGCACAAAATATGGCACTCGGGTGGATATTTGACTTGGCTTAGGTAATTTCAATATCGAGTACAAGCCAATAGTTTAGTTATTCATAACACCCACGTGGCATGTGAAGGAAATTGTCTGGTAAGATTTATCATTAACATGTAAAATGTATGTTATTTTTCCTACTGCCTACTCTGTGCACGCGACTGCTCCCAGTCACTTGAAACTCGAGTTTCGGATTTTGGAGATCGAGGCACAAAGAAGATGAAGAGGAAAGAACATCCGGAGCTGGCAACGGAAGTTTTGAAATTATTAGTGCCATCTCCCACATCTTACAAAACAAAAAACCTTATTTAAAAATTAATTTAGCTTTTTGCGTCTCAAAATAGAACCACTATTGTTAAAATAAAAAACAGGCGTAGCCTTCTCACTAAAATCATTGTAATTTTTTGCTATAGTGTGGGACCTAAAACCTTTGATTTTACTTTTACCTCTCTCGCCGATTGCGAGCCCCGAATAAGGCTTGATTGAAAACACCGATGACTACATACTCGTGCATACTAATGTCGAGTGCGACTTATGTAAATATATGACTAAGCTCTCGTATAATGTCATCGATCTATTCCCAGGCGCGCACGCTCAAGACTCGCGAGCTTTCGGAGCCGGCACTGTCCATGAAGATCGCGGAGAAGATGGCCGCCATCCACAAGATGGACGTCCCCTTGTGTAAGGTGCCGCAGTGGATGTGGAGGAAGATGGACAAGTGGCTGCGGGCGTCCCTGCAGCATCTGCAGCACTACAAACCCAAGGTCTGACCCTCGACGTGCTCAGCTATCTCATTTGTCACACGTCCTGATTTTTATTCCATTTCCTGGCAGTTCGTACTGATCACGCGCAGGATTTAAACATTATAACCTACACCAATCATGCCGTGTCTTCCTCGACCTTCCTCGTTTTCTGCATCCGTGTAGAGCGAATGGACGGCTAAAGAAAGGGCTAAAAAGATTTACAATGCAAATGTTGATGGATGCAGAAAACGAGGATGTGAAAATGAATGATGTACGAATATAGAGGATGCGTGTTCTGTATGCAAAGACATAGTAAAGTGGCTAGTTCTGTCTTCGTCCTATCCGGTTTGTTCGTTTAATATAATATGAAGTGTAATGTCCCTTTCCGATCGGCTCGTGAATTACAATATCATAAGTAAATTTAAGAATTGATCGTAACAATATACTCAAACCGTAATAAAAAATATGTGATTCGATTTAAGTTACTTATTGACAATTCTCGATGGAATTCCATTGTAATTATAGAATGACTGTTTTATATTTACTAGTGTGAAGATGCCCGTTAGAGGGTGAAAGCGCTAATTGGTCAAATAAATAAGCAGATGTGTACCGAGTATTTTCAATTTATATCTTATATTTTAATGTAACAATAAAATAAATGTATGTTGCTTTTTTTGTATTTGTAGAATGATAAAGAAGCCAAAGGAATAAACAAAATGCGCGAGTACAAGCTGGAGAAGGAGGTCGCCTGGCTGCGAGATTACCTCTCCACCGTGGACTCTCCCGTAGTCTTCTGTCATAATGACCTGCAGGAAGGTAACGTCGCAACATCTCCATACACAATGATATAATAATTATGCGAATTACAATACCCTCGAATCTCGTCTTCATATTTTTCTCAGGAAACATTTCTATAGCTGATTTCCGAAAGTATATATAATCCAAATATACTGAAAGAGATCAATTTGTATGTTCCCGATAATTATACTAGAGCGAGATCTCACGCACTGTTTTACACACCCAGAAGCCGCACACTAATGCAAGTCAGAATTCGCCCATTATACTATTAGAATACGGTTTTTGCGCATAATATGAACATATTTTTCTGTACATATCGGCAGTTTAGCGGCTATCTGTTTTCTATACATCAACTTGTCATTTGTAATGTTATTCTATTTGATATCTACAATCTACGACAACCCGTGGAGTAGCACTGACAACAATTGTTAAGTAAATCAGAGGCACTGAGGTTTTTGTTCAGGGAAACAGTCAGCCAGTTATGCCTATGCAATATTACCTCGAGGTATTTTAATCAAAATCTGACTAAAACCCATAGCTTAGTTTTATTATTTTTGTTACATAGGATTCATTCGATCTGCCGTAAAGGTCAATAAATTATAACTATATAATGCGATTCAACAATTAATAAATTGAAATCAACATACGCTTGTGAATATAACATCTGAACCGAGCATAACGAAAATTGAAAACCTATTGGTGAAATGGTGAATGTTACACTGTGATTACTTAACCTAGCCGAAGATCATAAAGGCGTAAAGCCCGTGCAAATGCCTACACTTACGTATTCTTAACAGCGCAGCTTCATCTCTGTCGAAAATATCTAAATATCGAATCAATCCCGTCAGGAAAAAAAACACAAAAAAATGTCTAAAATGGTTTCGGCGTACTCAAAATTTGTTATATTTTATTTTTTAGGCAACATACTTCTTAGAGAAGAAGAAATACCCCACAATGATGAGACTAACGATGATTTGAACATAGACTACTCCTCCGTTAGTTCCGAGAGCTTGGCGCGTATCGCTTCTCAGTCTGACGCAGATATGAGGTCGGCTTCCGGTGAAGAGGATCTCACGACCGGTCACGGAGATCTCGCAGCCGGACAGAACCGTCTCGCGACCGGTCGCGGAGATCTCCCGACCGGACCGAGCCGTCTCTCGACCGGTCACGGAGATCCGACAACGAGACAGAAACATCTCGCAACCGGTAGCGAAGATCTAACTACCGGACAGAACCGTCTCGCAACCGGACAGCTGAATCTCCACCCGCACTTGGATGAGGACTGCGCAACCAACGATTCCATCATAAGCAAGACCTCCGAAGAGTCAGACAACGGAGAACCGAAGTTAGTCCTCATCGACTACGAATACTGTTCATACAACCACAGAGGATTCGATCTAGCGAATCACTTTGTCGAGTGGGCCTACGATTACACGAACCCGGAAGAGCCTTATTACTATGAGATTTTCGACCACTACCCCACATTGGAACAAAAGGTAAAAACATTGTTATCCATATAAACCGATTACTTCTTGATTCAAATATATTTCTCTCTCGGAAATTCACCTTTTATAAAGCCAATAATCCGCCACCTAACGGGTGTTTTGTTTTGTTGTGATAGAACTTTCGATTGGTAATACTGTCTTGTCGAGCTAACGATAACAGTTTTTTTTTTTGCGTTTGTGCTCTGCAACAATACTCAAACTAACAATGGAACGCCTTACAACGGAACAAAGCTCACGAATTATGGAAATTTACTTTAAAAATCTGTGTCAAGTTTGCCAAACGCAGGGTTCTTTGTGAAACCGTGAATTTATCATGAGACAAGTTTGGCAATAATTTTACAATCTAGCGATTCGAGGCAATCGGATTATTTCCTATTGGGCTGCGTTAAGTTCACGGTATATTCCCATAGGGGAACAAACCGATAACTCTCGAAGCATCGGAAGCCAATATAAAACGCATCATTTTGGAACGCTGTATTTGTTACAAAAAGTCGCAAAAATTGAACAGGCTGAATGCGTTATGTGACTGTTAGTCGCGGAGGACATTTTGTCATTGTTCGAACGAAGTATAAACAAAGATATTCCAACAAATATTTGCTTCTTTTCAATTTAAAGTTATATCACACTCAAAAAATATCCAATACTATAATCTGCCTTTTTTTATTTGTTAAATGCAAAGCCGAGATTTATATATGTCGCCTGTATTTATATGATTGTATGTCCATTTTAGTAGTTCATCACGAGCGTCGATTTATTATTTAATAATTAATAAACATCGTTCAAAGCCGGGTTCGCACGAAAACGATACAATACATAAGACAATTTTGTCCTGACCCATCTACGTGACTCGACCGCAGGACAACACGATGGGACGATTTGACCGTCGTTCACGCGTGGAGCGCTGCAAAAATGAATACACGACGACGCGAGTTACGAGCTAGTTTGCGAAAAACCAGAATAGTCAGAGGTCAAACAGAATAATAAAAAGGGAGCGACACGCACGTGCAGAGTGAGTAGCTATCGTCCCACTTTCCTGTCCGTGTGAACGCACGTTCACCGCCGGCCTGTCTATCTCTAGGACAATATATCGTTCCATCGTTCTGTCCTCGTGCGAACCCTACTTTGTTTATAATAATATTTTGATTTGTTCTATAGAGTTAAAGCTGTTGGGAATATGGAAGTCTCGGTAAGTAGGTTGTATATTATAAATTAAGAGTTAAAAATGTTGCGCATCTTGGAAGCTTATTCCTTTCAACAATAGATGTCGCTGGTGTTCATCGTACTTCCAATTTCTATGAAAAACTAAACCAAATAAAATATTTCCATTTGTGAATGTGGAAGTCAACTGCCCGTAAGCGGAACGGTGAATGTCGCACAGCGTATAATTCACTCAACCCGGCTGATCACCTAGAAAATATGAACATTTTCATGTTTTCGCATTGTCCGCTAGATTTAATAAATAAAAATAATTTACTAAGATGAATCTCGCCCACATCTATAAAGGTTTCAGCTATTGTACTTATGAATGAAGAAATATGAATGTTCATCATCGTCATTCCCCTTTTCGCACCTAATAGTGCGTAGGGAACTGCACTCAGGTCTCGGGTTGGATTCCCGCGATATTTCATAGTGAATAATATTTAATAGACTGGCAGCTGAATGTGAATGTTACACGTTGGCTGCTTAAACCGGCCAATGACAGGTCACGAGCCCTGTAAATGCCCAGACTCCCATATTCCCTTCGCAAAAATGTTCTTCACCCGTGTTGTAATATGTTGATCTTGACATTGTCGATCGATATAATACGTCACGTTGATTTTATTCTCTCAATATTGCGATGTTCGATCAGCCTTCTTCTTTTTCTTTTTTGCTTTCTCGCAGGTCTTTCGCCCCGGGAAACAGATAACCGGGGGAGAGTAATTCGTTACCGACTAAGTTTATTCTAATTCTGTCCTTCATTTACACGGAATGATTTTTGATATCTATAAAAATATAAATAATTAACGCAATCATCGACTCAGTAATTATACAGAATGCTCGTTGAATAATGTCGGGCGTTCATGACCGCGGTGAATTGCGATTTAAAGAGGAATAAAATGCTATATTTAAAGTGAACCAAATAAATTAATTTCTTAAAGAACCGGGGTTGAATCTGCCTATGAAAACTACTGCGAGGATGCATCTTTCCGTTTGAAAATGATTGCTACAAAATATTGGTTCATCTTCATTCGTTTTTAAAATGTTTCGATCTATGAATACTTACGAGAAAATACATAAAAATTGATTATTGAGTATCGTCGAGGCAGTCTGATAAAAAGTAAGGAAATCATTTTATTTTGCCATTTTAAAACACCGTTCTTTCAAAATTGCGCCATTAAAAACTAAGGTATCGAAATATTATCTCATTTTTATCTGAAAACAATATTTTTTTTACGTATTTCTGATAAAAAGTATGCTTAAAAATTTTATATAACTAAAATATAATTACTTTTCGACTGGCAGGTTATGCCTCTTGAAATCTAGACTGTACCCGGGTATGTCGGTACTCGTATAAAGACGTAAGTATCGGAGTCAAATTTGTTCTAATGATTTAATGATAATAAATTAAATAGAAATGTGATTGAAGCAAAATCTTACAAATTTGTTTTTGAAATGAAATACGAAAATTTTAAATTACACAATGTTTTCTACAATTTTAGGTTAAATTTGTTTATTGTTGTTGTTGTTGTTGTTATATCAAACCCTTCTTTATGGAATTGTGTTTTTTTTTTAAAGAATAATAGTTAATTATGGTTGTAAATATTTAATTTCTACTGTAAGTTTTTAACAAAATTTTAATGCCGTTGAATGGCTGATATCAATGGTTGGTGCAAATTTATATTTTTAATGACATTTTAAAATTTTGAAATTGTACGAATTCCTTAAGTTTTATCAGACTGCAGCCCTCTTTAAGTACCATTATTTCATATATATTTTAAAACCTAAAATATTACAATATTTTTAGGCAAAATATTACAATATTTTTAGGCAAAATAAATTACATAGTTATTCTCGTAAAACTAAAAAAAAAATCCTGTATTTTTATATCAATGTTAAGTGTGTACGCAGACAATATTGCCTTATCAATTTTGAAAAGAAAAATAAAAAGAAGTTATTCGGGTGAACAAATAATAAAGTTTTATTTGAAGTGCGTTCCATCCGTTATGACCGGTGCTGTTGGGTTCGAGAGATCATTGAGTCGGATATGGTCGGATGAGTCTGCACGAAGTTAGGATTCAACATTCCGCATGCGTCACTTTTGTTGTCAATTTTTAGCCGCAAGTTCGGGTACTCCCGCAGCGAGCGCGCGAGCACGCGGCCACACACGCGCGGGCGAGGACATGTCCCAGCACAGTACGGAACATTTGGCAGTAATCACAATGTATCACTATATCACTAATAACACAATACTTGAGAAAACATACTGTTTCTAACCACTGTATTTTGGTATAGTATAGTCTGTGTCCGGGCGGATGAGGAATACAGTTTCGCGTGTGAAATAGAACCGGAATCTCGGACGAGTGTTTGCCCCTCGATAGCTACTCTCGGGTAAAAATGCCAAAAAAGGAAATCGGCCAGAGAAAAGTCCGCCTCGCGGTGCGGCGGTCGAAGCGTTCGCCTTCCGCGCTTAAGGCCCCGGATTCGGTTCCCGGACTTGATACTTTTCAATGTATACACTAAATTCCACGGGTCTCGGCTCATAAGACATAGCTTCTGAGAAAAATGCTATAAATTATTGTAATAATATGTTTGCTAAAATACAGTGGTTTTAAACAATGATTTAAATAATTAATTAATAACTTAATGTTATATTATATCTTTAAATGGAACACACTTGTCAAATGGTCGGTGATATTATATTACTCGAATGCATCGGTTTTAAACAAATATCTTATTGGTTAAAATATGGAAAGTGGTTTTAAACAAAGTTGAATTTTCAATAAAAATACAAACGGATAATATAGGCATTTGTTACTAACCTCTGTATTCGAGTACAATTGTTATTTTGCAGTTAAACAAGTAAAGCTGTGTACGCAATATGTAATATTATCATTACTCAGCATTACTTTATCCTCAGGCGATGTGCGAAGACCACTTTCGGTGCTTCGATTGCATTGTAATCCAATAAATTTTATGTAGAATGGCTCGTATTTAAATTAATCGCTAAAATACTTTTGAATGCGAGTATTTCAGCCAATGTAGGATTGAATCTTAAATTTCAAATCTGGTAGCCAAATCCGACGAACTAATTAGTTAGAAATCATTTTTTAAATACAATTCATTGTTATATTATGTTGTTAGTCAAAGTTATAAATTCAATATATCCTCAGTTTAGATAAGGTTTTTTTTGTCAATAAGAGTGGTTCACTCCGCGCTTCTATTTGAGAGGCTCGTTTGCAGGTTGGAAAGAGAGGATATCGAAGGAAGTTGATGAAAAATACACCACACCCAGATCAACTGTGAAAAAATCTCGGATTTCATTATCCGAACCCCTAACACCAGTTTCACAGTCGGCCATCTAACCGTAAGCGCCCCGGATTGTGATGCGATCAACGGAGGTATCTTACACGGGTAGATTCGCACAGGCAATAAGGATAATAAATGATAATAAGAAACAAATGGCGTGATCTCTTCAAGTGAAATGTGAGACCTACTGAAGTCCATCGATAGTGCAGATTCTGTGGTTCTTGTGAAGGTTCGCCACCCTACTCCCTACTCCCTACTGGATAAAGATAGCCAATACCTCGTACACTATAAGCGAGTCAATAATACTGTAATCCCATTTACACAAAAAACAAGGGAGGTTCGGTAGCCGCAACGGAATCGCCATATAATGTTATTGCCGCGCATGTAACGAGCTCGATGTCTGTTTGTAGGAGATCTTCATGCGGCAGTACCTGCTGACGATGGAAGGAGAAGTGCACGCGGAGCAGGTGAACCGACTCAACTCCGAGGTGGACGCCTTTACCCTCGCCAGCCACCTGTTCTGGGCACTCTGGGCCGTTGTGCACGGAGCCAACAGTCAGATTCCGTTCGGCTACTGGGTGAGTTAGTTAGCATTCTAAAACACGTTGCTAGAATGAAGCTTTTTGAAACTTCTAGACAGTTGTACAGTGCGGATGACAGATTCTACTACTATTCGACCAACTGACTGAACTAAATGACCGAATAACCGAGTGAACTGCCGGTATCTAAGGGTGCTACTAATTTTGGTTTACCCCGGAGATTTTACGCAAAAGACTTGCATAATTTTGAACTTCCAAATATTTTTATCTTCTCTCATCGGAGTAACGATGTCCCATTGGGTGCGATGATGATGATGTTAAGATTAATGTATTCGATTGTAATTAGTGATTTATCTCCTCAGGATTACGGAGTGTCCAGGATGGAGTGGTACGGTCGCCTGAAGGCCGAGATCATCAAGAAGGGCTCGGTCGGGGGAAACTCACTCAAGAGGAAGATCGTGGAAGTGGACATCTGAGTCAGGCGAGACGCGACTAGCCACTGCGCAGCACGCCACGCCACGCCGCAACTGCACGCCAGACGGCACGAGAGAAGATAAAACTAGTCTAATTCAACGCCTGTTGAAAATTATCATTCTTAAAAATTGACATAAAATTTACGTCACTCTAATTAGCACAATTTGATTAACAATATTTTGGGTATGACAGATATCAATATTAGATGTTTTTTCAACAGATGCGAAGCTGTTGAGAATATGGGAATTTAAGCATTTACTGAACTTATGATCTGTCATCGGGCGGTGGTTTATTCCGGCACGAACCATGTTCAGTTTATGATTGCACTGTAATTTCTACATTATGCAAAATCTTCGTTTTATTTTTCCCACAGTTCCAAATGTTGTTACGTCGTAACAAATCCAACTTACACGGGATTACCCCAAAAGATACATATTATGTATAATATAATAATGATAACAGTGACCGTGAAAATCTGCGCACCTATTTGGCATAACGGATTGTTGTTTGTTTATTCAAACTCTCGTATCTAATATTATATACGTATCTAATAATTAACATTGACAATAAATTTCCTTATAAATTATATTTTAAAAAATGAGTCGTAGAGTTTGAAAACTGTTCTGGCGATTTTCGATGATTATGAGACACATATCCCTTATGACATCTCTATCTCTTTGCTATCAAAATTAACGCAGAGAGGGTTTAAACTCTACGACTCAAATATTAATATAATAGGAAATGATTTATTTTTTCCGGTGAAATTCTTTTCCATGTAGTATTAGAAAAATATTCAGCACTCGGATGATCGAACACCGTACTTTAAAACTCTAAGATATCTAAGATTATTATTTAAATGTCTGTCCTCAATCTGTCCCCATGCTGTCCCCATTACAATTGTTGATTAGATGGCCCGCCGAGCACTTTTTGCTATTAATTTTTATCTGTGTTTGTTGCTTTGACGTATTATAAATAGACGAGTTGTTTTTGTTTTAATTTTTTTAATACAAAATTTAAAAATGTAAGTAAGTTTCGGTAGAGTGGGATTCGGACCTCGGACCTCCCGATCCGGAGTCCGCGACACTACCCACAAATTGTCGCTCGTAACGAGTGTATTTAGTTTGACTTCATTAGTTTGTTTATCGTCTAAAGTATTGCGCATATTACTAATTGCGGATTGGCACCCGACTGGCTGTGTTAAGACTGATCATCTTCTATGTAAAATATGATCGAGGCACCGGGTGCGGAAGAGGAAAAGATGACGAGGGTTTAAAGTTAGTTTTAGTCTGTAGGATAATGTTTATAATTTGGGCCAAGTGATAAAATGTGATGGAAATTTTGTTTAAAAATTAAACTTAAGTACCTAATGTCGTAGCGAATAATTAGATAAATTAACTAAGGAAATTATCAGTTAGTTTACAATATACGTACAGTGATCTCTCATTCATTCGTGTCTCGAGCGAGCAGAAGAATTCGCGTGTCCGGGAAGCGTATTTCGAGACTCGGAAGCGTGAATGCGGGCAACGAAATGAATGGGGCACCGAGCGCACTAATCGCTAGTAAAAATATAGCAGAGTGAACAGGATTGAAATGCGACCTTTCGGATGAATATGTGAAAGGGTTACGAATGACGAAATCAAGAGAGAGTGCAAATCTGAGAGAGGTGTCATTGATAATATGAGAATAAGGGTCACTGAAACGGTTCGGTCATGCGTAACAAATGACTGACGAAAGAATGATAAAATAGATATATAAATATGGTAATGTTTAACGTTAACTTTTCTCAAAATGTTAAGCTGCGTCGGACGAGCCGATACCGAATGAACGGATATTGAAAGTAAATTTTAGTGTTTAAATCAAAATCTTTTCACACGTTCAATTATCAAGTCCGTAGGACTTAATAATTTATATGTTAATTTTTGTATGCTTTTGATGACGATAACGATTCTAATATAACTATCAATGTATAAAAAAAATAATTCATCTTTATATTTTGGATACGCTCAAAATGGCTCGAAGCCAGCGTCGTGTCACTTTGACATCACACGTCATGCCCGCCGAGGCCAGCTGATAAGCATGGCGTGGTAATGTAATTAGGGCGTGTGTTTTTCATTTTCAGGTAATTCAAAATATCTTTATTTATATTATATATTGTAGAAAATTTATTTGATATCGCACGGAAAAATTAAAGCAGTCGTCAGTTTTAGCTTATTTAAAAATAATAATTTAAAAATGTGGAAAACCCTCACTTATTTTTTTGTTTTCCCGTGTATTTACCATTTTATCTAACTTGTTTGTTTCTGTAAAAATGTTGTAAAAGCCCTTAGGGTGTTGAAATAAATATAAATAAACATTCATGTTAATTGTGATTATGCCAATAAAACGTTTTAGACCGGTGCAAACATTTTCCTTTTGTTTTAAAAACGCACCACATATTTGATGAATTTTTTTGATACTAAAACCACATTGATATACAATTTAGGCATTATATAGTCTCCAACATATTATGCCACTAGTCTCCGATTCATAGAGTCGTTTACTTCCTTACTCCCTTACTGGCATAGTGGCATAGCGGTAGTCAAATTTATACCACCCGGAAAAATGTTTTGCATTTTTTGAATACTTTTTTTATACTCAATACTCAGAGAGACTTTTTCCACGAAGCTATCACATAATATTCTTATAATTTCACTCGTGCGAACATTCTCGAGATATTTTTACTTTGAATGTATTCTGCGAAAATTCATTAATTCAAAATTTTAGTTTTAAGATGCTTAAAGTGTAAGACTGATCAACTTACCTTCTCGTATTATGAATGATGGAGGTACACCGCGATAGCGCGAGAAAGAAAAGAAAGTATGATGTGTTTTTCGGAAGCGAGATTTAACTCGGACTGGATTCTCGCAGAATAATTTGTGTTTAAGATAACACTGCATCGATAATGGTGCGAAAAGCGCTGCGCTACTGCGGCGAGTCACCTTGTCTGCGTGTAATTTCAGACATTTTTTATCGTGTTTTGGTAAGTCAAAATGTTTGTTCAAAACAAATTCCGGAATTTTTCCTGATGGGATTGATATCGAATATTAAACCGTTGTTGCGTTTTCATCAAATGGGCAAAAACTATCATGTGAAAGCGTAAGATGAAACGATCCGCTTTGACAAAAACGCAAACAACTATTGTGGTGCTAATGGCCCCTTTTCATTGTAATAATTTACGCTAAACCTATTGTAGAAATTGTTACTTACGATTAGATGTATTTTAACATTATTTAATTTGTATGCCCCTTTTTAAAACAAAATAAGATTATACAATTTATTAACAAATTAACTAAAAAAACGTGTTTTATTTCATTTTTAAGTTAGATGTCCAAATCTTTAAAGACTTAAATTGTAAATATGTACCTAGATGTGCACATTTTTCATTAATGTAATGTATTTATTTTTAGATAGTTGTACAAATAAAATTTGAACACCTAATAATTATACCTCAACTAATAAACAATAAATGTACAAATTTAATTTAAATCAAAACATTGTTACTAAATCCAAATGCTCTCCGATGAGACTTTCTACCTATATGGATGTTTCTTTTAAACAAAACCCATCGCCATCCCACAAAACGATGTAACAGACCCAGCATCCGTAATCTCTTTCGGATAATCAAAATATAATAAACCGAAATCAGTGATCGAACATCCCATTTCCAAGATAAACAAAAACTATTTTTTTCCGACTACATTAGTCTTGTACATGACACGTAAGGCTACTAAATACAGGGGTCTGAATATATAAAAAAATTTCTTTCGGTTAATAATAATTATTAATTCCTTCATGTCGGTTTGCTTTATAAAGTGAAAATATGGAGTGAGTTAGCGACGTCTGTTAAACAGGAGTACACATTTATAAATCAGACCTGTAATTATTATATGTATTTCCATATTATAATGGATTGATTTTTTCCTTCGTCCCATTAATATTGGGGGATGGGGCGAATCTGCTTATGCTATAAAAAACATCCATCTAAAAACAACGAATAAAGTCAATAAATACTAAACACCGATGGAAGGGGAGCGCTTGGCTACCATTTCAAGAAATTTTTGTGTTTCCTTTCCTTTCCTTTCCGGTCAACTGGTATCCAAAGCATAAAGTCTTGCCCGGTAAGACAATTAAAACAAAAAAAATATTTTTGGATAGATCTGTAAAAAAATAGTGACGTAATGAGTGTCCAAATTTATATGGAAAATAAATTTATATTGCTTTCAGAATACCTACCCTTATCATAAAATAGATTAGGTTCCGAAACCGGTTGGCTAATAATATATGTTGTGGTTGTGGTCTTGTGGTAATGTTGCGTATTTAGTCAACCACAAAATGTATGCCTTTTTTCTGTGACTGAGTTATGAACTCTTTGTAAAATGCCCCCAAAATGGAAATATTCAAGTAAACAATAATTCAATAGGTACCTACCTAGATGATTCATATATATTTTAGTTTATGGTTGTTTACTCGTTTATTGTCTGCGGACCATGAAGCGTCCTTAAGATGGCCGCCTGAAGTGACGCGTCAGTGGGCTGCCGCGTTTCTAACTCATTTAGAAGAAATTATTACTGCTGGATATTTGAGAATACTCTGGTCGTGACATTAGAATTTTAGCCCGTGAAAAGGTAAGCAATACTCGTGTGTCCCTATTTTCTATATGCCTTTAACTTTAACATGTTACTCGCTTCATCCAAACTATACAGGTTCTACGTTCATAAATTTACTCATAAATTATCGAAGTAAGTCAAACACTGTTTATAAAATTAAAATTTTGACTATATTTTATAATCACCTATTTGCACTCGAGTAAATGTTAGAAATTGCGTAGTCATGTTAGCATTGGCGGCCCCCGTGGTGTAACAGTTAAGACGCTCGCCTTGCGCACGCGGGGTTTCGGCTTCGATTGCCGGTGAGATCACTATTGCGATTTGTCTCGAGCCTTGGTGTTCTGTGACGTAAATCACTAGATCGGCTCTTAAACGTTCCGGTTGTGAACCAGAACTCTGGACGAGCGTTTCGAATGTCTATTGTCCGATAAAAATCCCGATAAAGGAAATCTACTAAAGATAATTCCGCCTCGTAGTGTAGTGGTTGGCGGGTTCGCCTATTATGCCTGAGACCACTTCCGGGTTCGATTCTTGGCAGCGTGGACGTAAAATAGTTGTTTTAAAATCGGTTAAAACCGATTAAATTGAAAACCGCAATTATTCACTATTTCCAAACTGGCGACTGAATCAAGACTGATAATTTTATCTTCCAAGTAACAAAGTTGATGTAAATACGCTGAAATCGGGAGTACCAATGCACTGCCATACGCACCACTGGGTGCAGCTAGGGAAACGATGATGATAATTAATTATGTATATTTAAAAACAACAACGTCTGCAGACTAACTAACTAACTAATGTATACACATTCTTGCAGAGGATGGAGCTAGCCTTTGTGAGTGTCGAGGGAGTTCCGAAGACTAGCGACGCCGAAGACAATCTCCAGACTGGGCCAGAAAAGTCTCCTGCAGATAGAGACTCCCTCCCTAAAGACTCCAATGAATTTTCCTACCCAGAAGTTCCACTAATCAAAGCCGAACTCTCAACAGACAGTGAAGATGATAATTATTCCGAAGAAGAGGTATCGCCATACTCCACTAGAAGTAAGGATGCAAGATTTACCACTGTCAACATACAACCTGGAACCAGTACCGGACTACAGCACAGCGGAGGAGTCAGGGACGATTTGGACCCGGATACGTCCCATCCTTCTATTGAGCGAAATCGTTTGGAATCTCCTACCGATAAAGAAGGGAATACAAGTGAGTAAGATTAACTCTTATCTTTGCTGTCTCACGGGTTCAATTCCCAGTCAGATCACAAGATGTAAAATGTGTTTTTTGTAATATAGGCGTCCTGTGCTTCATCAATCAGGCATCTTGAGCTGTTGTAGTGCTATAAAAAGACAAAAAAATATATCGCCGTGCTCGCGTGACTTTTATTTCTCGTGTAAAATAATATATTTTTTCTTTCAGATGAAATCCATTTTTCCAAGAACGTTAAAAAGTATGTCAAAAAAGTACGCCCGCCGATTGATCCTAATTTTAAAAAATATGCCTGCCCAGAATGTGATCGTACGTTTTCAGAAATGACGAATTTAAAAAGGCACTTGTTAATTCATTCTGGCGTGAATCCATTCTCTTGCTCAGAGTGTAGTTATACCTGCAAACAGAAAGTTACTTTGAATTATCACATGTCGACTCATACGGGTGAAAAGCCATTTTCTTGCCCACAGTGTCCATACATGTGCTTTAGAGTAAGCTCCCTAAAAGCGCACATGTTAAATCACACCGGCGAAAAACCTTATTCTTGCTCGGAGTGTAGTTATACTTGCAAACAGAAAGTTACTCTAGAAAGTCATATGTTATCTCATACTGGCGAGAAACCATTTACCTGCCCACAGTGCGAATACGTGTGCTCCAGATTAAGTGCTTTAAACAAACATATGGTAACTCACACCGGTGAGAAACCATTCTCTTGCACAGAGTGTAAATACACATGTTCGCAAAAAGGATCGTTAAAATCTCACATGTTTACCCACTCTGAAGTCAAACCGTTTTCCTGCCCAGAATGCAAATATACTTGTATTCTGAAAAGAGCTCTAAAGAAGCATTTGCTGACTCACACAGGTGAAAAGCCATTTTCTTGCTTGGAGTGTAGTTACTCTTGCTATCAAAAGGGGTCTTTAAAATCTCACATGTTAACACATTCGGGCGAGAAACCTTTCGTATGCTCAGAGTGCACACGCACATTTACAAGAAAACATTATTTAAAAAGACATTTGCTCACTCATACTAATAAGAACTTATTTGCATGTTCTGAGTGCGAATTTACGTGCAACTTTAAAAAGTATTTGTTACAACACAGAATTTCTTCGCACGGGAAAAATCAATTTCGTGCTCAGAGTGTAATTTCAAATATATCTTAGATCTCTCAAATGAGATATCCTTCTTTCAATCAAATGAAAATATAATCTGAATAACTCACGAAACTTAAACGCAAAATTTACCTAATACAAGCGTAGAACTTACGCTTACACCTGGAATGTTTTTAATTTTTTTTGCACGAGTGGAAAACTTTTCTATTGATGAACACATGTTACTGCTTGGGGTAGAATTATTGTACACACGTTAATGTCCTTTTGCTGTTGATTTGCATAGTTCAAACTATGCTAAATACTCTCCTATTCCACGGCTCCACATATTAGCGAACAAACATGGAAAATTTGATTTATTTATCTTCATACAAATTAAAATCATTATTTTTTATCATCTCTTTTCTAAATTATTAAGTGTTATACTTGTTTTACTGTTTATACTATGATACATCGCCTCTGTTACTTCAATACTTTTTATATTTAAACTCTTTATTTATTGTTAATTTGCTGCATACCTATGCTATATTTTCTTTTTTAATTTTCTTTTATTATTTCTTTATTTTCTGCTGATTTTATTTTATTTTGTGTATTTATATTTTCTATACTTGTGTTTTGTTTCATTATAATTATTTTTCAATATTATTTTATACTTTGTCAAAGGCGTAGGCCCTCGAAATAAATAAATAAAAGAAAAATAAATGTGACCATTGAAATAATAGTTTGATGTGAATTCAGTAGTTGATTGTATGATTTTATTATACGCATTATATCAAGAAGCTACACTCCTGTAATTCACAATAAAAATTGTTGTATTATGGTAATTGTAACTCGATGTACCGGTTATTGCAAACAAAACATATTTCCGCAGCAGAAACAGTTCTGTTCACTGTACTACTTAGTACCAACGCTCCACTAATATCTCCGTGAAAATTTTAAGCGCTATGAGATCATGGCTTACCTCTTCGTTCACGTTTTTAAAGTAACCCCCTAATTCCCATCCATAATTCCTCCTTATTTACAAACTCATAAACGGTCCACGCGGCTTCACTTTGGAATTATCTTCCATCCACGATCAAATTATGTTTCTCCATCAACTTTGAATCTCTTTCATATCCTTTTTCCTATCGTTCCTCTCTCCGATGGAGGATATCATGGCAACAATTTTCGCAAGTTCTTCAGCCTAGAGATGTGCTCTTTTCCTACACTACGTCTTCCCCTTGACTTGTAAAATGTTATTTTCTCGCCTCTCATCACATGCTTAAAGTACTCGAGTTTTCGTTTATTTATGCTTTTCTACCAAGAGATGCGCTTCTTTATTATTTTTCATCTGTCGGAGAATGTCATGGTTTTGGATTCTGTCCGCCTAGGAGATTTTTAATATCTTCATGTAGCACCACATTTTAAAGGCTTCTATTTCAAGTGGTTTGGATGAGTTCACATTTTGACGACGTAAAAAATATTGCGAAGACGTAACATCGTACAATCCGCATTCGGAGGTTTAAATTGAAGTTTCTGCTGCAGAGGGGGTCACGCATCCTGAAAAAACAGTCTCGCGCCATCCGTATTCTGACTTTGATCTTCTGTGAGTGATCCCATTTATCATTCAGCCAACATTCTAAATATTTATATTGATAGACTTGCTTATTGCTCAATAACCTGCGCTCCAATTCTTAAAGCCATTGGTAGTTTGCGGTTTTTTTCTCTTCCATAAACTCTCATATCTTTCCCTTCTTATATTCCCCTTTTCTTTTAATTGGTACCGGTATTAATTTATTTATATATTCCCAGTTGTATTTTAGCATCTGTTGTATGTTATTTTTTGCATGCGTATTAAAACAATAAAATAAGTTACATTAAAAAAATGTAAAAATAGTACATAAATAGTAAAAACGAATGATTTTTAAACCCACCAGAAACGGAAGTGGAAAAAGGTAGAGAAGAACAGACCAAAAATCGAATTTGTATGAAAACGTCGCTTTAGCGAACTCGAAGGACAATAGATCATTAAAGAACATATCTTTCGGTATTTTACATAGGCTCTTTTTAAATGTTATTTTTCGGTTCTAGAAGATTTTTACGGTGGTTCTTTTGTGCCCGTGTTTGAAGTTTTCCTTATTAGGATTTTCTATAAAGCGTAAAGATTCGTGTGCTAATTTACGGTTAAGAAATGCTCTTATTAGTGGAAATGCGGAATTCCTGGATTATAGTGTATTTATCACACGTAATGGCCAAAATAATAATAGATCGTATCCAACATACCCCAACTAGTCTTATTTTTTGTTTCTCAGCCATAATCCTGATACAAATATTATATTCACTAAATCCCCAGTTACCCGCATGCGGCGGCTTACAAATCAAACCAGTGATGATTTAGATCTGTTTTGTACCTCGCCGTTGATAATCCAGGCCCGCATTTGAAAATGATCAGAGATTTCACGAATAGTTTTATACTAACTCTGAACTTTTTGTATTTGTATATATATATTGGCACCTATATGTTATAATACAAGAATACCCACGTAAAAGTACTATGGGCATATAATGATAATATAGCAATAAGTAATACAATGTAATTTTGAATGCACAAAAAATAATATAATACTATCAAGATAGTGCCCTGCTCAAATGAATAATGTAGGCAAAAACGAGGCAGGTTAATTTGATATGCCATAAAAGAATTGGATTGAATTCTTAAATGTAACGAAATTTGTGTTGTATAATGTTTAATGACTAGATGTTCTGAAATTATTCTTACAACTAAACAAAATAAATGCTAAAATTATGTGTATTGTTTTTCATTTAAGTCCCAGCAAAAGTTGTATCAGTGTTGAAAAATGGGTTATTATAGAAATAAAAGACGAGTGATACTTGAATCATGTGACCGGTTTAATCGTTTTCGCGAAATCATCGCGACTGGTATATTTGTGAATATTGTAAACCGGTTTGAATCGTTCTTCGCTGGTTCCGTATCATTGAAGTATTAAAATGGATCTAATTTGATGATTTCGCACCGTTGCATAACGCATGTTAGTGTAAAACGAAAGTGCGAATTTCTCACTTGGGAGGTTTAAATGCGAAGCCATCACATTTGTCACAAGCTTGAAAGTGAAATCCCATTAAAAAACATTTAAAACCAAATTATTCAAGCAAAGCGAAAATTTTGAATTCCCACATCTCTAAACTACAGTGGCTCTTGTAAACCAGTGGTGGTATCCTAAATTTTCTCCACCCCCTAGAGCGGTGGTTCTTAACCGGTGCTCCGCGAAATTATGAAAACCAAAATTTAATGTTGGTTCATTTACTGTGCGATTTGAGTTGCATATATACTGGCTAAATGGCAGCACCCTTGCAAAGTGAAGTTGTCTGCGCTCGTCTCACAGCAGTGGTCACCAGAATCATTGCTCGGTTACTAGCACTTCCACGCAAGGGATTCCCCTTGCGTTATTGCGTTTATGTAGCTTATATACAAACTTTGAGATTAAATAATCTTTTATGCGTTTATTTCGATAATGTTGTGTGTATGCTGTTTATAAAATAAGTGCATCTTTAATTTAAAAATAAAATACTACAGTTTTCAACCTCATATTTGTGTGAGATAGATTTCTCGACATTAACCAATATAAAAACGAAGAAACGTGAAAAACTTTGTATTTTAGATGAAGAAATGAAAATACCTATATCAAATATTAGACCTAACATCGCTGAAATTTTTAAAAGTCGACAAGCTCAGGTGTCACATTTCACCGCAAAAAGTTTCATTGTAGTATTTATGTTTTTATGCATTTTTTTTATTAATGTCATTTTTAACTATTCTGTAATAAAATAATCAGTTTTATTTTTAAAAGTTATCTTTGTATGTCTTGAATTTTTAGTTTTGGTGTACCGCAAATTTTCCTTATGATCAAAAGTGCTTCCTGACTTCAAAAAGGTTTAGAACCACTGCCCTAGAGAGTGATTAATTTGAAGATTATTTTTTTATGTGACGATTCTTTGCTTCATATAATGGCCACACTGACGATTAAACGTTATAAGTAAAACTGCTTCAATAACTGAAATAAAACTAATACGGTTTGGTCAATATTCAACCTAATTAAGTGTTTTGGGTTATGCTTAAGGTCGCAATAATGTTATAAATGAAAATCACCGTGTTTGCTTTCACGTATTCAAATTTTTTGACGTTTAATCATCAGTGTGGCCATATATGAAGCAAAAATTAGTCGCATGGAAAAAAAAAATTCATTTGTTTATTTTTACTTTGATTTTGTTTGTATTTTTTTTATACAGAATAATGTTCCCTCACTGGGGCGTCCCGTGCCGAGGGAAACTCAAATTAACCACTCTCTAGCTAGGGGATAGAGAAGATTCATAATTGCACCCGTGGTATAAATTAACGCCTATGCATACTGATGGAATAAGGAAGGTAAAGTAAACAATCTTACTTATAAACCTCGCATAAAGTTATGGATGGCGACCACAGAAACTCACTCTCCGGTTGCTCAATACGTTGAGGTTGTCCAAAAACAACGAAAGTGAACAGTGGAAAATAAGAGTTGCGAAAACAACACCAAATAAGAAAGCACTTTATTATAATTATGTTCCCTTTCCATGCGGCTACATAGTAATGTAGTAATGTAGCATCGCTGATTAAAGACGGAGGATGAATAATAGGTTACATTAAGAGTAAATTCAAATTCACAGTTATATAACTATAGTCCTTAAAATATAGCTTGATTAGAGTGACAGCTGTCAAACTAATTTCATTACCTAGTGATGGAAATTACTGATCACTGATCAAATGGATTTTATCAGTTATTTCATGCAATCATGAAACTCTGTTTACGAAAATTGATATTAAAACACAAAAACAAGCCTATTATAGTGTGTTTAAGACAATTATTCACCAAAAATAAGACATTTATACTTTTTTCATGAACAACATCAAATGAATTATTTTTTTATTCGATCAATTTACATTGATTAATTTGTCCCATCTCTAACGTTTTTGCAAAATGATGTAAATTTGTAAGAACGTCGTTAATAATTAGATTTATGTTAGTTTTATAGCTGATTTTATATATTTATGTGTCAGGCATTGTATTAAAAAAGTAAATTAACACGCCAGATACGAATGATTTTTCGTATGTCAATATAAATAACTCCTTAGTTACTACAAAGTTATGTCGTCACTTTTTCTGACAAATGTCATTCTAATCAAGCTATATTAGAATATTGTTCTGTCAGATCACATTGTTCTGTCAGATTACACCGCGCGGCCATTTTGTGTGAGGAGCATAGACAATAGGTATTGGCAAACAGATTTGCCAACCTGCATCAAGAAAAAAATCGGTAGATCCAAGGACACCGGGCGGGGTGTTGGTGAGGAGGGGACGGAGGGTAGTTTTCATTTTTATATCAAACCAAATGGCGCCTTCCATGGACTGGTTAAGACGCTTGCCCGACATATCCGGTTCCGGACTCGATTTCAAGTGAAATTACAATAGTTTAATGTATTTTTGCCCTCAGCCTGGTTGTTTTGTGATGTATTTTACCACTGTAGCTAGGCGTCCTGGCTTGTTGCGGTGAAAAATTTCATTAGTAAATGAAATAGAAACTACCAAAATTTGAAGAGAAATAACATGATTTGAATTTACCAACATTGAAAATAACCGGAAACCATTATTTATCAATACTAACCAATCAACGTATGTATTATGTACGACCAAAAGACAAGCAGTTGTTTTAATAATAAACAGATGCTGTAAAAAATATCTTTCTGACCAAACATAAAAATGAGAATATTTGGTTTATTCATTTCATCATAGGAGTTGTTGTAAAGATTTATATAGGTAATGAGGTAGTAATTATAATAGAGTTTTTTGGCATAGGTTTGATTTTTTCAATTTAAATTTTATTTCAACTTTACATATAGATAGTTTGAATATTTGTTTACCATTTTTTGTATGGTCTAATTCCGTTAATAAATAAATGTACATAGCAAAATGAGATTAATAACTCGTCAATTTAAATTAAAAAGACATAGACAATCGAAGATGACGATGGATGTAGAATAACAGAAATTAAAAACATTACAGAAGTCTGGAAAATATATTTCCATTAACTTTTTACTGGAAACTGTCCAGCCACAATTGATTTCCGAAATAT
Source organism: Micrasema longulum (assembly GCF_059751315.1). Classification (NCBI taxonomy): domain Eukaryota; kingdom Metazoa; phylum Arthropoda; class Insecta; order Trichoptera; family Brachycentridae; genus Micrasema; species Micrasema longulum. The sequence goes on from NW_028278096.1 coordinate 203,640, forward strand.
TGGCGAACGCGAACCAGTTTCAGAAATTAGAGATAAAAGTCATTGAGGTATGTTCGTAGCTACAGGAGTAAGTAATCGCAGCAATTCATTTCCACCAGGAAAGGCTCTCAGTGTGGACGAAATTTCCACAGAGAACATAAAAAAAAATGGGAGACTATTGTGTGGATATGTTTTACACAATATGTAGCCACATCTGGGAAGACAGGAAAATGGCCAAAGGATTCGTGTCATTCTGTTTTTATACAACTACATAAAAAAGCTTTGTGAAATGTATTTTAGTTAGAGAAATTAATCCTTAAGGATTTAGTCAATTTTCAGATTACAAAAATAAAAACATTAAAAAAACAGTGTTTTTTAAAGAAAAAAAATTGGGATTAAAAAAAAAATGTTTACCGTGATGAATGTTTATCTGAAGCTCACGGTCTTAAACTTAGCAAACAAAAACTGACAACTTTTTGACTTGCAAAACACGAAAGCGAATTGCCAAAACGACAAGTAACGATAGCATTCGTGTAAAATGACCTTTCGGTATAAAAACGATATAGAAATAGTTGTACGCAAAAGCAAAAACGAGGACATCCATACTATGCGAAGTATGGCGAAGATTCGGTTTCGCTTCGTCTCTAACACAAACAATTCTGCCAAATCGAACCGAATTCTGCCATTGAAATCTTGTGATAAGGGCCCTGGTCCTGAAACAACGTGTATACTTACGCATTTTGAAAACAACATAGTTAACTACTCGGTCGAGTGAATTAACGAATGAAGTCGCAAAAAAGACATTGTAGCACCTTTGTAGGTATACAATGAGCAAGTGAATGGTTTCTTACGATGAGAACTCGTGTGCTTTATTAAATTGCATTTCAGCGAACACGTGAACGTGCACTGTGAGCATTAAAATGGTTTATACCCAGCATGGGTACGCATGCGCGATGTAAGATACTTCTTATACAACATTTATATTTAAACTTTGAGCAAGAGAACATATTCTCTCCAGTATGGGTACGTACGTGCTTTTTTAAACTCTCTCTTAATGAACCTTTAAATGGACAATTTGAGCAAAATAATGGTTTTTCACCAGTATGGGTGAGTACGTGAATTTGTAATCTTGATTTTATCGTAAATCTAAAATCGCAATGCAAGCAAAAGAACGGTTTTTCACCCGTATGGGAGAGCATGTGTTGTCGTAATCTACTTTTTAATGGAAATTTGTATTCGCACAAAGTGCAAGTACCCATATGGTTTCTCACCCGTATGGGTGCGAATGTGTAATTTCAAATTGAATTTGGATGAAAATTAAAGTTTGCAGTCTGAACAAGAGAAAGAGCTTTGAGAGTATGGGTGCGCATGTGTGTTATAAGATTAGATTCCGATGAACAATTGTATATACATTCTAAGCAAGAGAAAAGTTTCTCCCCAGTGTGAGTACGCACGTGAATTGTAAGAATATATTTTGTTGGACATTTGTATGAACAAATTATGCATTGCTGCTCCCCAGTTTGTGAATAAACGTGCGATTTAAAATTCTCTTTCGGTGATACGTTTGCTCGCAAAATGGACACGTGAGTATTTTTTTTATTGGGACTATTTGACTTTAATCTATGCTTCTCTAAATATTCCAGTTTGATTTTCTTTATCTCAGGCTTATCTGAAACAAAATTTTACTTGAATATCAAAATTTTAGAATTGTAGTCCCGTGGCTAGTGTTGTGGAATCGCGGGCCAGAGGCTCGAGGCTCTACTCTACCCCAACTTGATTACCATTTTCTAATAGTGAGTTATTTACAACTTGTTGAAAATGCCCACCGAAATTGAAATATTTGGGTAAATTATAAAAACGCTAATATTTTGTTTAAAAAAAAAATAATTCAGCACCAACTTTTATTAGAATAAAATATTATTTTATGATTTAAAATAAGTTTACTAGAAACGTTTTACGTTAGAAAGTTCACCTTTGACTGGTTTATTTTAAAAATTAAGGGCGCTCTTCACATTGATACAAGCTATAGCAGGTATTTTCATTATTCACCATAAAACAAACCTTTGTTTGTTTTGGAAAAAAACGCGGCAATATTTAAAAATATTTAAATTCGAATTCATAACATAATCTTCCAGTACATTATTTCTTATAATAACCTTTTAGTTCATGTTAGCCAATTTGGAAAAGAACCCCATTTTAATTACTGCATTTAAAAATAAATAGATACACTGTAATGCTATTTATTAAATAATTGGCAAAGATTCAATTGTTTTTATTTTTGGACCACAATCCTGGTTCATTATTGGCGTCATACCATTCGTAAATACATAGACTTAAATATTCCCTTCGCAAAAATGTAGGCACTGCATCCAGGGTGTCTGAATAGTTTTTGTAACATGGTAGGTTAGATAAGTGTTTTCAATATATAACCACTTTTAAAACTATTCTTTCAGGTCCACTCTGCCAGGAATCAAAACCAAAACCTCAAGCATGGTACATAATTCAAGCTCCAGCCGATTAACTGAAAGTAATAATCGAGTCGAAATTCGTTAAATTAAAACCAGGCCGAGTGTTTTTTGTTTGGTAAATAAATTCAACAAACACATTCGTATTTTTCCATCTTTTGAACACAGACAAAACTTCAGTTAAGACTATTATTTTTCATTGTTTTTTTTTAATAAACACAGTGCACACTTTTATTATAGTGCAACAAAGTGAAGATTCTCAGAAATCCGCATTACATGGCCAAGCCAACCGTATTAACTCCATTTGATGTCAGTCGTTACAAGAGTTTGCTGCGTTCGTTCTATTATTACTTCGTTCCACACGAAATCAAACCACCGCACACCTGAGATTCTTCTGAGATACCTATTCTCAAAACGAAGTATTTTGCTGTTTTGGACCCTAGTAGACAGTTGGACTGTTCGTCCCGAGTTTTCAAATGGAAAAGAATCTATTTCTACTGCACGGATATCGTATGGATGAGTTACTACTGTGGCCGTCAGATGGCGCTAAATCAGGCAACTTAGAATTATAATCCAGTACTAAAATGCTTTCAAAACGGGGTACGTTGGACTTGTTATTTACAACGTTACAATATAAACATATAAGGGCAACAATGAAGACAGCATCGATACTATAAACAATTTATTCTCGGAGCAATATTATACAGTGATCTCTTTTCTTTGACAAAATCCAGTTATAAATGCGCATCTTAAACATGAAGATTGGTTTGGAGAACTTAATATGTTCATCCAAGATGGTTAACTCATGTGTGGCTATGCGGTAACGGATGTCTACCTCGGGTAAAAACATTTAATAACGCTCTTATTTTTTTTAATAACCAACTCATATTTTTTGGAATCCTTATATGGACTTTTTTACACCAAAATAAGGAAACATTTTTATTAAAAATGCACGGGCTTTTTCTATAAAAAACATTTTCTTCATTTTGTAAAATAAATTAAAACAAACAAAAGAGATGCCAGTTTTATAAGTGGTTTATTAAATTTTATAAGAAAGAGCACGAGAATATAGCATATCAGAAGACCGACAAGGACACTATTAGTTAGGGGCGGAGCTTGAGTGACCGAGAAAACAATACCGAAAGAGCACGATACAAAATTATACCACTTGTGGGACAGAGAACACATCAGTCGCGTGCAGTTTTTTGTAGTATACTGAGCTGACGCTGTATTTAACACACCGTGTTCCCAAAATGTTTCAACAATTTATTCACAATTTATCTGATTTAAATTATTTTTTGACAATTCTTGATGGAATTTCATTGTAATGATTTACATACATTTACATATAAGTTATTAATCAAAAATACTTGGTACACTTCCACTCATTTCCACACTTAAGATAATATTTTGATTTCTATAAATCATCCTTACATTGTATAATATTCGCCAGTCTGAAGATGTCCATTAGAGGATGAAAGCGCTAATTGGTCAAACAAATAAGTGGAAGTGTGCCCAAGGATTTTTGATTAAAACCTTATATGTAAATATAAGTTATTACAACATTAAAAATAAAAATACCCCCTGTACACTCCTCTAAATTCGCCTCTACTCAATATAACCTCCTGCCTATTCACTTTTAATCAATTTCTTACCAGTCTACGAATGGAAATCAAATAACACTAAAAAAATCATTTCCTCAAATTATTTATCGATAACCCTTGACCCATGTGATTTAATGTTAAATAATATATTATAATTTGTTTTTAAAAAGGTCTCCGAGATATGTCCATTTTTGTTTTAATTATGTTCAACTAAATGTATTTTTATCTGATAATCTTTAATTGTATCAATCCCAGAATGAGTTTGCTAACTCATGGGAATACAATTGTGTTTTTGTACATTTTTGTATTTTGAAATAAATAAAAAAATTACATAATTTATCATGTCGCTCATCCGGTGCAATAACGACATAACTGCAGTGAATATGATTTTATTTTATTAAAGATTGTTATAGTCATAAATTACTTTTTAAAATATATTTTCACAATTTTGTTGAATATTACGTTAGTTTGGACTGTTAATTTGTTAACGGATTGCAAAAAGTTTTCAAAAATTACTTCAAATGATCTCAAAATATACCAATAAAATATTAATGCTTATATTTACGTCGTTGTTGTACTGGGATAATATATTTTTAGACAATTATGGCAAGTTATTACCTGTGGGTGAAAATAAGATCACCTTTATGTCTACACAGGCACAGACACAAGCGCTTTCGGCAGGTCCCCGCGCGCAACTTACAAATCAGGCGTTGTTGTCACTAGTACTTATAAAATTGTTCAAATTTTTCGTTGGCACAAATGCTCGTTTGTAGTCAAACTATCATTCTGCCGTTTTTGCACCGGATAAAACACGTATTTATAAGACAAGTCTTGTTCTTGCAAGCGACATACTTATCACGGTTTTAAAAAAAATGTTAGTTGTGTCGTTTTTGCCCCGGATGAGCGATGTCTCGAAATTTTACTAACAAAGAAATTGAGAACATTTAATATGCAGGTGATGAAAGTGACATGGAGATGGAAAATAGAGAAGATGTTTTAGACGTAGAAGACAATATTGAGTGTGAAAATACAGATACAGAAAGTGAATATGAGCCTTCCAAAGGTGTTTGAGGGGGGACCAAATTTTAGAATCAGATAATGATAATGAATAAAGAGAAACCGTTTTGGAGGGGAGCGAAAAATCCAGAAATTATACTTCACTACAACCCTACAAAAGTAGTTGTGGATATTGGAGACAAATTAACAAGATAATATTCTTGTGTGAGAAAAACTTGAAGGTGGCTGCTTAGAGTTTTTATGGAGCTGATAGATATTGCTTGTTTAAACTCCTTTATTTTTATTTATTTGACACTTTATATATATATATATATGTATATATATATATACATGTAAGGGCGGGCATATTACCTTAAGGCAATTTCTTCCTACCTACTTAAACCGTTCAGTTTGAGAAAATTATAAATACATGGACATATTGAATCTTACAATTTTATACAAAAATTAAAAAGAAAGATTAACAAAATAAACATTTAGTTAAAAAATATATACTTTACCATGAAGAGCGGAGAGGGGGTGGGAAGGAAAGAAGAAGGATAAAGGAACAATTTAAATATTTAGATAGTGACATTTTAATCTTGACTTAAATAAAAATAAAGTAACTATATTATGGATATAAAAAAAAACACTGATCAGAGAATCAACGATAGAAGTTTAAGAATATTCTTTCCGCGGTCGTTAGCTTTACAATTTGTAGTTTCTAACGTAAATACACGTAAACATAGTGTGTAAAATTCCACCGAAAGCAAACGAACGCTACCGAAATGTTCTTAGAAACGTACTCTTCATGTTCTTTCTCTTCTTGCACCAAACCATCAATTTCCATGATGTTGAATTGCCAACACACGAAAGTTCAGAAGATGTAACAAGAAAAACAGGATGGTGTAAAAATGCCCAAATAAACGTAGTGCGCGTGTTTTTTCTGAAACTCTTCGAAACTAAATCTGCAATATTTATCGACGTTAAAAGAAAACCATTGTGTGTTTTGAGGTGCCCAAAAAATTAATTAAGTAATTATAATGCTTAAAAGTTTTGACTCAATTCTTGGACAGGCTTTTATAATTTATATAAGCGTTTATTGAAGAAGTTATTTGTAATTACATTGAAAAGATTTTTCAACTCTACGTATATTTTTTGAAGTTATAACAAACTGTTGTAAAGTATGTTCAAAGCTTTTTTTAACCGTTAAATAGAACCAAAGTTATTTAATTTAAAGTGTTCAAAAAATTTGTTCGTAACTAGTTTTAAAACACGTGTTTACGTTTTCATTTTTGTGTATGTGTAATTATGATTTAATTATATTACGTATTACGTACTATTATTTTATTTCTTACAAGTTTTTTTTTGCTATTTTTTTAGGTATTATTTCAATATTATTCTAAGAATATGTTTTAAGAGCGTTTTTATTTATGCTAATAAAATCTAGTATTTATTTGCAAGAAAAAATTGATATTCTTTTTTGCATTCAAATAAGAGTTGAATTAGCAAAGCATACTTTCTAGTCTCCCGGTTGATCTATTTCCGCTAAATTCAGTCGTAAATCTAATTCGGAATTCAGTCGACAACCAGACGCGAGCGGCAGCGCTTGCTGGCGGGATTTTAAAAGGAATGAACACAATTTCTAACTTTATTTTGCATAAATATGCTTTAATTTTATATTTTTTATGTAACATCTTTGAATAAAGATCATTTTTAACACATACCATTGTAAATAATTTGGTATTTTAGCTTACATTTCAAAATATCTCGACTTATGCTTGTGGTCACATTGTGTTACAGCACCGGCTGCAAAGGGATTATTCAGCACAGTCTTTTAAGAGTTAAACAGCCATGGAGTTATTTACGAAAATGTCTCTGAGCGAACATCGTATGGGTTCAAGGTATTATAGTAATTTCTCAAATAATCACACAAGGAGTTTATATATACAAAAAAAAAAAGACATTTTCTTGTGAAACGCCACAAAAATTACGATTATTAGAGTTGAATGATATATTTTCAGTTATTTTTAAGTATTTGCTTAATTTAATGTTTGCGACTATAGTTTTAATCCATTTTTAGTTATCTTTTGTCAATAAATGTAGAGTAAACATATGTATTTTGTTAAAAACCGTATTAAGTGAAACACAGCACTAATTAATTAAAAAGGCGTTGACGGTACTAAGTACACGAACTTCTGGCTGTACAAATTACTTCTAACGCTACCTACACCCGCTAAAGAAAAGCTTGGCATGCGTTTGCAATTCAAACCTCAGCATCAACACCCTTTCAAATGCAGAAGTTTGTCATGAGGTGATATTCTAAACGCTCTCGCAGCCGTAAAATATCACCTCTGGGCGTTCATTGGTTCGAGCCTAAAGCAGGTAAGATTAAATTTATTGTTTTCTTCGATATTTTTACAAAATACCACCGTCCCAAACTGCGGCAAGCGTCCGAAAGGTAAGCTAAACGCCCGAACCACACGCTTGTGCTTGTCGAAGCTCGTCAAAGTACAAACGTGTCTCTGGCCCTCAATATCTATGGAAAATAGGAAAAGATATACACATCTTTTAACTATTTTCCATAGATATATATGCCATTGGCTATGCGCCATTGCGCCTTACGCGAAATGGCTGCTCGGCATGATCTGTCAGTGCGTCGAGTTTTCAGTCCGTACAAACTACGAAGTGTTACGACAATATTATAGTTGTAACCGGTCTCCACGAATGAAGTTGTTTAGTTTACCGTTAATACTTTTATTAATCTTGCAGTCTACTGTCAATACAGTCAGTACCGCTGCATTCCCATGCGTGCGTACGTATTATTGGTTTCTTATTTGGTATCAAGTTGTTTTCAACACTCATTTTCTACTATTTTTTCACATTTTTCACATGCAACCTGAGCATTGGGCAGCCTTGTGGTGGCATAACACGCATGTATTCAGTCGTAATCCATAAATTTCATTTTGCAGGATATCCACCTTATAGAGTTTAGCGAAAACACTGGAAGAAATTATTGTAAGTACTTAATTGCAAAATGGAGCACACTTCGGTGAGCATTAAACCTGAACCGGAGACTGGCGATTGGGAGGAAATTTCTTCTTCTACGATGGAACCCAAAATAATGAATAAAGAGATCTCACACCGGTTTGCCGATTTATCATATTCCTCCGCAAAGGAATTCTTTTACCCAGAAATTCCCGTCGTCAAAGTCGAACCGGATGCAGAAGAAGATGGTGTTCATAGTGAAGAAGAATTTTGTGAGGAAGCAAGTGTCGCTACCGTGAAGACTGAACCGGGGACCAGTACTGGACGACGGTCCGGTGAAAGAGTTAGTAGCGATATGGAAGTGGATATCGACTCTCCTGACATTGAACAACAATGTGGCGACGCTGGAGAAGGTAACAAATAAGCTTATCGATCTTTGTTATTTTATTGATTATTTTACACGCCACGTTGGTTTCTGGGGAAGTTTTACCAATCTATTCGCAATCTGATCCGCATAGGTTTAGTCGTTTTTACCAACAAAATGAATCCCTTAAGTTGAAGATGTTTCTTAGTTACTGTTTAATCGATAATTTTGTCTCAAAAATATTTCTGTGAGACAGATGACTAACTTTTACACTTAACACAATAATCGCGAAAGTTTTGAGTTTATGAATTCGCAAAACTAGATTTGTTTGTATTTAATGTAAATTTGTTCGGAATACATGCTCAAGGCCGAAATGCCAACATTAAATTATCTAGTGAACTTAAGTATTTTACAGTGCAAAACTTGGTGCTCAGTTAACATTTTGTTTCAGATAAGCTCGAGATGAAGAGAATCAAACTTGAAAATTTAGAAGACAGTGGTAAATTACAATCAAAAAGACCTCATAAAAAAATACACAAGTGTCCGTATTGTGAGCGCACGTGTAAACGGAAACAGGATTTGAAATCGCACATTAGTTCCCACACTGGGGAGCACCCATTTTCTTGCACAGAGTGTACATTCAAATGTTCATCCAGATCCAATTTGACATTACACATCCGCACCCATACTGGCGAGAAACCGTATATTTGCTCTATGTGCGACTACAAATCTTCAGTGAAATGTAGATTACAACAGCACATACGCACCCACACGGGCGAGAAACCGTTCTCTTGCTCACTTTGCACGTACAAGTGTTCGATGAAATCGAGATTACAAAATCACATACGAACCCACACTGGCGAGAAACCTTTCGCTTGTTCAGATTGTACATATAAAAGTTCATCGAGGGATAGTTTAATATTGCATATTCGTTCTCATACTGGGCATAAACCGTTTTCTTGCTCGTTGTGTTCATACAAAGGTATATCAAAATATAGTATTACAATGCACATGCGTACGCATTCTGGAAATAAACCGTTCTCTTGCTCAGAGTGTGCCTACAAATGTTCAGTCAAAAGTAGTCTTACGTTACACATGCGCACCCACACTGGGGAGAAACCCTTCTCGTGTTCAGAGTGTACATACAAATGTTCGGTAAAAGGCAGTCTTACGTTACACATGCGCACACATACCGGAGAGAAACCGTTCTCTTGCTCAGAGTGTTCAGACTTATATTCATCTAAAGCCAGTTTAACTCTTCACATGCGTACTCATACTGGAGAGAAACCATTTTCATGCCCACATTGCACATTCACTTGTGCATTGCGACCTAATTTAAAAAGACACATGCGCATTCATGCAAATACCAATGAACCTCAAGTTAATTCCGATAAATAATCGTTATTTAACTCGACTGAGTAACTGTTTTATTGCAATATCAGTTATAACGAAAATCTTCGAACAGAAGACGAGAGAAATATTAATTGACAAGGCTTTCACATTGTACCTAACATTAGCCATTTTGCTTTTTATTGAATACCTATCTGTATTTGACTCAGTACATTTTGAGGCTATTTACCAGATTTTTCAAACGTAAACGTAAGCTAAAATATTATTTTGAAGTAAGCTTATAAGTAAATCTCCCATTGTGAAGTATTTAAATAATTCAATTAATTTACCGTTTTATGTATTTTGTTAGGATGGTAAATTATTGTATTTAATAAATACGCATATTTTTTTTGTACTTAGAAATCTAAAAATTACCAAACATTACTTCGTTAGTACCTACATTTTTTTTTGTTACTACGCGCTTCAGAAACAATAAAGGTCTAAATTGATACGAAAAAATACTAAGATAATACTGTACAAAACTCTGATCAAACCGATCCTGACATATGCCTCCTAAACCTAGGTTATTTTACAAAGAATATTGAGGGGACCATTGCAGCTCTCGAAAGAAGAATCATCAGAGTTGCCTATGGCCCTGTGAGAGAAAACAACAAATGGCGTCGTCGCTACAATAAGGAGCTGAATGAAATCTACGGAGCACCAGATGAAATCAACCCCATCTTGATGGGCCGCTTGAGGAGGGCTGGTCATATATTTAGAATGGACTATGAATAACCCCATAAAACTCCTAATTCTCTCTGTGCCACAAGCACAAGACCAGGAAGGCCCAAAATGCGATGGATATACTGCATCAGTGCGGATACAATAATGTTGGAAGTGAAGAACTGGAGAGGAAGGGCAGCAAACCGGCAAGAATAGAGGAGACTCCTGGATTCAGCCGAGGCCCACCCAGGGCTGTCAAGCTAATGATGATGATTAATTTGTTAGTACATCTCTGAGATTTTGTTTCCTTCAACAGATTTTATGTTTACTATTTCAAAAATTAGGCACCCAAAACAGGAAAAATGTGAAATGTAGAAATAAAATAAACTTATTTTTAAGTTATGAAATAACAATCGAAAGATTAATTGGTAAAATAAAGCATACACATTGAATTACGGGCCACGCGCAGGGTTATGTGGAGAACGGTAATTTCAATATAAGTACAGTGAAAAATACGTGCGCAAGACCTTAAACTCTAGTTTCTATAGTTTAAACTTAAGGTATAATATTATACATTTTACTTTAGTTATCCATAGTAATAATGATAATTACGAGCGTGATTTAAATTATTTAAAACCCGCAAATTTGTTTTAAAAATTTAGTAGCTTGAGGCAATGACGTTTAATTAAATAGGCACGTTACGAGCTCTAGATATATAATATAGCATTTGAATTCGTGGGTAATTGCCTTCTTCGCCTTCATTCTTTAACGGATGTACGTCGTGATCAGACGTGACATTCGTAAAATACAATTTATGAAATAAGTATACAATTAGTTATTTGTTTAAGTACATTTTTCATTTAATTATAAGTCATATCTCTTACAACGAATGATTCGACTGTATCATTATTTGGTATCTCATTTATAAAAAGTGTTTAGGGCAACGCATTATTTGCTATAACTTAGACAGTAACGTAACGTGGTGAAAAAAAATGGAAAAAAAAAACAAGTATAAAAGCTTAACAGTAACGTAACAAGTATAAAAATAATGTGTCTGTTTGTTATATTATGTCAGTAGATGCGGGTAATATATTTATATAGAGAAGTCAGCTAAGATTATATTTAATTTAATCGTAATAGTGATATTTGAAATACCCTCTTAGTTAGAACACCACAACTTACAACAACAGACGAAGAGTGTCCCGCTTCGTGCCCGCGCCGTTCAGTCTATATCAAAAACGTAAGATCTTAGGAAATGCATTAAAAGTATTTTGAATTGTGTACCTATATTTAAGATAATTAAAGAATAGGTAATAATTATGTATGATATTTACATTTATTGCTATACAAGCGTCAACTTTGTTGTCAAACATTTCAACTATCTTTTTTTTTTTTTTAATAGTCTTTATTCCGAAAAATGTATAACATAATACAATATCATTAAAATATAATTGTCTTTTTTTTAACGTTTTAAGAAACGTAAATAATAAGTTATATAAAAAAATGTTGTTGGGAAGAAACGTCTTACAAAGATGTCATTTTTATTTTCAGCCCTTATGGTTTTGGCATCGTTAAATGTCGGTAGTTTGATGACCTTGTTGTCCTTTGCCGGGATCATAACGCTAAAGCTAGGGTTTCCTAGGACAGCGGTGCCCGTATCTTAACGGCCGTAGTGAACGGTGATGCGGTGGACAGCCGTCGTAGTGGTGACTAGAGAATGGTTTTATTTTTTAACGGTGTTATCAACACCATTTTTATAGGAAACCACTCTCTAGTCACCGTTACGACGGCTGTCAACCGCATTAATGTTCACTACGGCCGTTAAAATACGGGCACCGCTGTCCTAGGAAACCCGAGCTTAACTCCGACCTTTAAGACGGATGGTCTAACATCCTGCTTCAATGTAGCCATGATGTCAGAGCTCGTCTTGGATTTGTCCGAAGAGCTGACGACAACATCACGGGAGAAACCAGATGCTGCCATGGAAGCGTAGCTTATCGGACCGGCTGAAGTTAGAGAACTGGCGATGACGCTTTTCTGCACCAGAGCGGTGTGAGAAATAGTCTCCCACTCCCTGATAAAATCGATTCTGCGGCAAGTCTTGAGGCACGCTTGAGGCGTACGTGATCAGAGGTTCTACAGCGCCTACGTATATTTGCTTCATAATCTCCGACGACGCACCTAATGTAGGCTTGGCGGCTCTCACGAGTTTGTTTGTAATGCCTGCGGCTTTTTAACAAACATTGTCAACGTGTTTGAACCAATTAAGGTTGCTATCTATGGTAAGACCCAACACCTTAAAGTAGTCCACGTAATTCAACTGGACTCCGTTCATGTGAATGGCTGGCTGGCGGTCCTTTTTTTTTTGTTAAATAAACATCGCATTGGTTTTGTCTTCGGCGAATTAGAGTTTGGCTTTAGAGCCCCATGTTGTTATAATCTTCAGCGCATTGGTTGATATCCTCTCAAGTTCTGATGTTTTGTCTGCCACGGCAGTCAAGATAAGGTTGTCCGCGAATGCCTTCAGTTCAACTCCCGCACCTAAGTCCTTCTGGAGTACATCATCTAAGATGTGATTCCAGAAGCTCGGTCCGCAGGAGGATCCCTGAACGCATCCTATGGTTGTCACCTTTTCGAGGGTGGCATCAAAGTGCGACAATATGACTTTTCTTTGTTGATGATAGCTCTTCACCAGCAAGAACAAGTTTCGAGGGCACTTTTTACTGCTCAGTTGGCACATTAAGAATGACCATTAAGCATTATCGAAGGCTCCTCTTATATCGAGCGAGATCGCTACGATCATTTTCTTGTACTCAGTCCTAATTACTTTGACTGATGCGTTAAGAGCGTCCTCTGTTGATTTCTGGGGTGTAAATTCATATTGCTTCTGACTCAACTTTGCGATGAAATGCCAGTTGATCCGATTAATCGTCTTCTTCTTGAGTACTTTACCAAGTACCGAGATGAGTCCTATCGGCCTGTGGGACTTGATGTCTTGAAGGTCATCCTTTCCCGGTTCGGGGATGACAATGACCCTCGCTATCAACAAAACGATATTTTCTCCAAATCCAGCGAGTTGCTTACTTCGGAGAAGGAAATCTGTGATAATATACGCTCCCTTACTTTTCGCTGAACTTCTTTCGAATTTTTTTCCGAGTTGGCCTTTTTGATATTAAAGATGGCCTTTTTGGTTTCCGTGGGGTTCCATACTCTCGCAGAAATTTCAAAGAATGGTATTATGATCACTTAAATGGTTATTGTTAGACTCGACTCTCCTTCTGTCTACGGTGTCCAACAAACTTGAAGAGCAGAATGTCAAGTCAATGACGCTTTTCATGTAGCGTTGACCGCGATAGGTCTCAAAAGGAGGCCGATTACCTTCATTTAAGGCATGTAGATCGAATTCTGATAAGAAATCTGCAACTTTTTCGCCACTTCGGTCCGTTCTAGCGCTTCCCCACCACACATTTTTGGCGTTAAGATGAGAATGGGAACATCTCCTAAGAGTCTGAGTTTATCCAGAGCGGGAGCAACATCCGAGGTTGGTTCCATGTACATGGATCCGATTACCATGGGTCCGGCGTCAGTTGTAATTTGAACCATCGTTGTATTGGAGTCCGGTATTTGCTCAACAGAATTTCATTTAAATTGAGTTTGCAGATTATAACCGCTGCTTTACAGACATGCTCCGATGATGTTACCGATTTATTTATTACCGATTGATTCATCGTTTACGATGCATTAATTTTGCCCGTGTTGCCTGTGTAAGTCTCCTGAAGCAGCATTGAAAGCATCTACCACATACCCGAATCCGTTTTAAAGACTAAATGTCTTTTTTCGGATTCACTCATAGAAGCAAGCAATTTTTTTTTTCATTACGAATTGATTATACTTCATTATGATTATATTCATCCTTTACTAACCAAATTCAGTAAGAAAAAGCGCGAACAAATATTTATATTTACAACTTTCAATGTCTCTTTAAAACAACCCTTCATCGTCTACAAGGTAAAGACAAAGGGAAGTATAAATAAAATAAATAAATAAACCCTTCACCCATTTCAAACCCCTTTATGTTGACAGTGATAGGAAACGTCAGTTACTAATCTCTGGAGCACCAGAACGCCTCCAGGTGATAGTCAAGGCCAGTCGCCGGCAGCGCACCCAAAAGCAGCAGACTTACCCAAAGACTACTGGTTGCAAACCAACTTTTGGCACCACTCATACCTACTCAAAACTGTAATTGTTGAAGAATTTTACCTCATCAAACGAAAGCAATAAAAAAACGTATTTTCCGTGCTCAGGGAAGTCCTCAACAAAAGATGTCCACTGACAGGGGCACCCGCAGTCAAAAACCTCAGTCCAGTCCAGACACGTCCAGTGACTCCTGTTTAGTAAAAAAATAATTACCCCCACCTTCCCTTAGATCGGGACAAAGACGGCACAGACATGAGTTCCGCACCTCGACCAGCATGGATCCATTCCTCCCGTATATGTGCAATCTACTGGTGCAGTAGGCCCAGGGGTTATCTCGGTCGAGATCGAGGGGCCCCCAACATGTCTCACTTTTGAACCCACCCCTTCACAAACGCAGAAAATGCCAACTTCAAGTTGCTCCTATTCGCCACTAAATCGGTACACCAAACAGGTCTCGGCACATTGCTCAGACTCCAAACCACCATGTCCCTCCCCGTGTCCAGGAGTGGGCAGTCCCATAGAATATGGGACGCTGTTTGACAGAATTCACCGCAAGCACACGCTGCACAATACACTAGACCCAAATCAAAAGTTTTGCACCAAACTCGCCGTGTCCTGATAGCATTTTAACCATGTTGTGGTTCAAGCAACTCGTACCTAACTTCAGTCTCATCGAGATGTCTAGGAAAAACAAGTATATCCACCTTCCCGTGATCGCAGCGTCCCATCTACTCTGTCAGACCTCCATCGTCCTCCTCTTGATTCGTTGAATCAAGGGTGTTAGTCTTTCTTCCTCTCGTAACTGTAAAGTTGTGTCAAAATAATCCACCACATCCCCCCTTTTTAGTAATTTTACCGCCGACGACTCCATCACCTTGAGATCTGCGAGAAGTTCTCTAGCTGAAATAGGCAGGGCGGCAGTGGATACGGTTCTGTAGGCACCCGTCATGGCTAACAGAGGTAGCCTTTGCCCACTCAAAAGGGTTCTTTGCACATTCCCCGAAGAGACTCGGTGCACCCACACTACTGCAGTGTATGTCAGCTGCGCTACGTAGGTCTCCCTATAGAGCGTTCAGACTCCGGCACCCCCTTATCTTTCTAACTATCATAAAGACGGAGCAGGCTTTCGTTAAAATCGATTTTGCGTGCCCCAGAAACGAACCTGTCGTGTCCAGCTCGGTGCACCCACACTATTGCAGCGTATGTCAGCTGCAATACGTAGGTCCCCCTATAGAATAGAGCGTTCAGACTCCGGCACCCCCAATACCCCAATTCACTCTGTTTATCCTTCTAACTTTCATAAAGATGGAGCAGGCTTTCGTTGAAATCGATTTTGCGTGCCCTAGAAACGAACCTGTCATGTCCGGCTGCACGCCAAGGTAAGATTTTACCTCCCTAAAGAACCGAACCTCATCCTGATGTTTGGATTCCTTGCTCTGTCAAGATTACCCTTAACCATTAGGCCCATCGTCTACTGCGGTGAAAATGTAAGTTTAGTTTACTAAAGACCACGTTCCAGAGAGACAGCCCTAGGACAGCCCTGTGGGCATCCCATCGCTGTTGATTTCTTGACCCTAACAGACCCGTGGATCACCGATATGGAGCGATTTCCAAGGTAACTTCGAAATATTCCGAAAAGCTCTCTTAAGCAGCCCCTGGCCTTTAGTTTAACCAAAACCATTGGCCACCAGGCCAAAGGTCAAAGGTCCCAAAAATGTCCAAAAATATCCCACAGGCATATTTTGCCCGAGCATCTCTGCCCCAGTTACAAGTCAGGCGGATGGCATCCTTCGTGGATCGAGCTCTGGTAAAGCCAAATTGCCTCGCACATGGGGACGAAAGGCATCTATCCATCCTATTCCTGATGAGTTTTTTTAGTACCTTACTAAAAGTAGGCAAGAGGGTGATTGGGCGATAAACCTGAAGCAGCAGTATATCCTTCCCCTGTACAGACAGGTTAACAGTAGCCAGTGCTTCTTCTTGTGCCGATTAACAGCGGCCCAGGTTCCACTGTATAACTTTAGTCGCGCCAGCGATGTAAGAATGGATGCTGTTTGTGGTAGTCAAAATAAAACTAGCTATAATTGACTCTCTCCATAGTCCTTATCATTATTTTGATTCGGTAGTGACATTCCCTAACATTGGCCCTGTGCTTAGATGCCTCAGTTTTACACTTGGCCATCTTGATGCAGTTCCAGCATCGATGATCGTCTTCTTTGTCCTTCTTGGTGTCTTCAACCTGTACCCTCTAGTATCCAAGTATCTGATTCCGCCTTGGCTGACCATGAATTTTCTCACCTTCTTGCACACAAAAATGACGGAACTGAACTTTGTTGACCTGACATTTAAACTTTGACATTTGACCTCTGACCTTTGACCTTTGACCTCTGACCTTTGAACTTTGACCTCTGACCTTTGCTGACCTGCCATTTGAAATTTGATCTCTGAACTTTGTTGACCTGACATTTAAACTTTGACTTTTGACCTATGACCTTTGACCTTTGACATTTGACCTCTGACCTTTGCTGACCTTACATTTGACCTTTGACCTCTGAAATTTGTTGATCTGACATTTAAACTTTGACATATGACCTTTGACCTCTGAACTTTGTTGACCTTTGAAATTTTACCTCCGACCTTTTCTGACCTGACATTTTACATTTGACATTTGACATTTAACCTTTGAAATTTGATCTTTGCTGACCTGACATTTGAACTTTAACAATTTACATTTGACTTTTGACCTCTGACCTTTGACCTCTGACCTTTGACCTTTGCTGACCTGACTTTTGACCTTTGACTTCTGAACTTTGTTGACCATTGACCATTGACCATTGACCACTTCTGATCTGACATTTTACATTTGAACTTTGACATTTGTTCTCTGAACTTTGTTGACCTGACATTTAAACTTTAACATTTGACCTTTGACCTCTGAACTTTGTTGACCTTTGAAATTTTACCTCTGACCTGACTGACCTGACATTTTACATTTGACCTTTGAAATTTTTTCTTTGACCTTTTCTGACCTGACATTTTACATTTGACCTTTGACATTTTACCTTTGACATTTTACCTTTGACATTTGACATTTAACCTTAGAAATTTGACATTTGACCTCTGACCTTTGCTGACCTGACATTTGAACTTTGACATTTTACATTTGACCTTTGACCGTTGACGTCTGAAGTTTGCTCATCTGACCTCTGACGTTTGCTGACTTGACATTTAAACTTTGACATTTGACATTTAACCTTTGACATTTAACATTTAACCTTCGAAATTTGACATTTGACCTTTGCTGACCTGATATTTGAACTTTGACATTTGACCTCTGACCTTTGACCTCTGAACTTTGCTGAACCCCCACCTTTGCTGACCTTTGAAATTTGAACTCTGATTCTTGCTGACCTGACATTTGACGTTTGACATTTTACATTTGACCTTTGACATTTGACCTCTCACTTTTGACCTCTGATGGTTGCTGAGGGGACACGGTATGCAAGAAGATTAATTAGTTCCCCTGAACTTAAATTTATTATTTACACTATTACATATTTACAAAGGTCAGAGGTCAAATTTCAGAGGTCAAATGTCAAAGTTTAAATGTCAGGTCAGCAACCATCAGAGGTCAAATGTCAAAGGTCAAAGGTCAAATGTCAGGTCAGCAAGAGTCAGAGTTCAAATTGCAAAGGTCAGCAAAGGTGGGGGTTCAGCAAAGTTCAAAGATTCAGTTCAGAGGTCAAAGGTCAGAGGTCAAATGTCAAAGTTTAAATGTCAGGTCAGCAACCATCAGAGGTCAAAAGTGAGAGGTCAAATGTCAAAGGTCAAATGTAAAATGTCAAACGTCAAATGTCAGGTCAGCAAGAGTCAGAGTTCAAATTTCAAAGGTCAGCAAAGGTGGGGGTTCAGCAAAGTTCAGAGGTCAAAGGTCAGAGGTCAAATGTCAAAGTTCAAATATCAGGTCAGCAAAGGTCAAATGTCAAATTTCGAAGGATAAATGTTAAATGTCAAAGGTTAAATGTCAAATGTCAAAGTTTAATTGTCAAGTCAGAGGTCAGATGAGCAAACTTCAGACGTCAACGGTCAAAGGTCAAATGTAAAATGTCAAAGTTCAAATATCAGGTCAGCAAAGGTCAGAGGTCAAATGTCAAATTTCAAAGGTTAAATGTCAAATGTCAAATGTCAAAGGTAAAATGTCAAAGGTCAAATGTAAAATGTCAGGTCAAAAAAGGTCAAAGAAAAAATTTCAAAGGTCAAATGTAAAATGTCAGGTCAGTCAGGTCAGAGGTGAAATTTCAAAGGTCAACAAAGTTCAGAGGTCAAAGGTCAAATGTTAAAGTTTAAATGTCTGGTCAGCAAAGTTCAGAGGTCAAATGTCAAAGTTCAAATGTAAAATGTCAGATCAGAAGTGGTCAATGGTCAATGGTCAACAAAGTTCAGAAGTCAAAGGTCAAAAGTTAGGTTAGGTTAGGTTAGGTTAGGTTAGGTTAGGTTAGGTTAGGTTAGGTTAGGTTAGGTTAGGTTAGGTTAGGTTAGGTTAGGTTAGGTTAGGTTAGGTTAGGTTAGGTTAGGTTAGGTTAGGTTAGGTTAGGTTAGGTTAGGTTAGGTTAGGTTAGGTTAGGTTAGGTTAGGTTAGGTTAGGTTAGGTTAGGTTAGGTTAGGTTAGGTTAGGTTAGGTTAGGTTAGGTTAGGTTAGGTTAGGTTAGGTTAGGTTAGGTTAGGTTAGGTTAGGTTAGGTTAGGTTAGGTTAGGTTAGGTTAGGTTAGGTTAGGTTAGGTTAGGTTAGGTTAGGTTAGGTTAGGTTAGGTTAGGTTAGGTTAGGTTAGGTTAGGTTAGGTTAGGTTAGGTTAGGTTAGGTTAGGTTAGGTTAGGTTAGGTTAGGTTAGGTTAGGTTAGGTTAGGTTAGGTTAGGTTAGGTTAGGTTAGGTTAGGTTAGGTTAGGTTAGGTTAGGTTAGGTTAGGTTAGGTTAGGTTAGGTTAGGTTAGGTTAGGTTAGGTTAGGTTAGGTTAGGTTAGGTTAGGTTAGGTTAGGTTAGGTTAGGTTAGGTTAGGTTAGGTTAGGTTAGGTTAGGTTAGGTTAGGTTAGGTTAGGTTAGGTTAGGTTAGGTTAGGTTAGGTTAGGTTAGGTTAGGTTAGGTTAGGTTAGGTTAGGTTAGGTTAGGTTAGGTTAGGTTAGGTTAGGTTAGGTTAGGTTAGGTTAGGTTAGGTTAGGTTAGGTTAGGTTAGGTTGGTTTTTCTTATGTTTTTTATCTTTTTTTTCTTATTTTTTATCTTTTTTCTTATGTTTTTTATCTTTTTTCTTATGTTTCTTATGTTTTTTTTTATCTTTTTTTATCTTTTTTCTTATGTTTTTTATCTTTTTTCTTATGTTTCTTATGTTTTTTTATCTTTTTTTATCTTTTTTCTTATGTTTTTTATCTTTTTTCTTATGTTTCTTATGTTTTTTATCTTTTTTCTTATGTTGGTTAGGTTAGGTTAGGTTAGGTTAGGTTAGGTTAGGTTAGGTTAGGTTGGTTTTTCTTAGGTTTTTTATCTTTAGGTTAGGTTAGGTTAGGTTAGGTTAGGTTAGGTTGGTTTTTCTTATGTTTTTTATCTTTTTTTTCTTATTTTTTATCTTTTTTATCTTTTTTCTTATGTTTTTTATCTTTTTTCTTATGTTTCTTATGTTTTTTTATCTTTTTTTATCTTTTTTCTTATGTTTCTTATGTTTTTTTATCTTTTTTCTTATGTTTTTTATCTTTTTTTATCTTTTTTCTTATGTTTTTTATCTTTTTTCTTATGTTTCTTATGTTTTTTTTTAATCTTTTTTTATCTTTTTTCTTATGTTTTTTATCTTTTTTCTTATGTTTCTTATGTTTTTTATCTTTTTTTATCTTTTTTCTTATGTTTTTTATCTTTTTTCTTATGTTGGTTAGGTTAGGTTAGGTTAGGTTAGGTTAGGTTAGGTTAGGTTGGTTTTTCTTATGTTTTTTATCTTTTTTCTTATGTTTCTTATGTTTTTTATCTTTTTTCTTATGTTTCTTATGTTTTTTTTATCTTTTTTTATCTTTTTTCTTATGTTTTTTATCTTTTTTCTTATGTTTCTTATGTTTTTTATCTTTTTTCTTATGTTTCTTATGTTTTTTTATCTTTTTTTATCTTTTTTCTTATGTTTTTTATCTTTTTTCTTATGTTTCTTATGTTTTTTTTTATCTTTTTTTATCTTTTTTCTTATGTTTTTTTATCTTTTTTCTTATGTTTCTTATGTTTTTTATCTTTTTTTATCTTTTTTCTTATGTTTTTTATCTTTTTTCTTATGTTGGTTAGGTTAGGTTAGGTTAGGTTAGGTTAGGTTAGGTTAGGTTGGTTTTTCTTATGTTTTTTATCTTTTTTCTTATGTTTCTTATGTTTTTTATCTTTTTTCTTATGTTTCTTATGTTTTTTTTATCTTTTTTTATCTTTTTTCTTATGTTTTTTATCTTTTTTCTTATGTTTCTTATGTTTTTTATCTTTTTTCTTATGTTTCTTATGTTTTTTTATCTTTTTTTATCTTTTTTCTTATGTTTTTTTATCTTTTTTTATCTTTTTTCTTATGTTTTTTATCTTTTTTCTTATGTTTCTTATGTTTTTTTTTTATCTTTTTTTATCTTTTTTCTTATGTTTTTTATCTTTTTTCTTATGTTTCTTATGTTTTTTATCTTTTTTTATCTTTTTTCTTATGTTTTTTATCTTTTTTC